>NW_017305885.1:424266-432178 GCF_001594115.1 Trachymyrmex septentrionalis
AACGAATATCACGGTAATCCTCGTTTCTGTATGAGTATGTAATGTTGTACAGTAATGATTGTATTACGCGACGTACGTATCAGTCAGAGAGGTGTATGTTACCTTGAATACGTGTGTGTACGCAGGGTAAAATCACCTTAATATGACGTACCAGATACAGGCCAGCCAGTGAGCAACCAACATGTAGAAACAGAGTAGAAGAATGAGCATCGCGGCACCGTACTCCAGATAACGATCTAACTTGCGTACAACTCTACCGAGTCGCAGCAACCGTACTACTTTCAGAGCCGAAAACAGGCTACCTATTCCATCCTCATCATGGTCGAAGGCATTAAATACATCGTACGGTAGACAGCTTAGTAGATCTATGATGAACCAAGATTTCAGATAATTCATCCTGATTACCTGAAAGTATCAAAGTATTACGTTATGAAAAAATAGCTATTACGCACTTATTCTAATTATTAGTATAAAAGTAAATTACTATTATACGTATATATTCATTACACTATCACATGAACGAATTATTTCACAAAACTGCAAGTTATTTATAGAATTTGTAACAATTTTATATACAAATATAAGATATAACATTTATTTTTATAATAGATAATTAAATTGCTTATGAGAAAATTTTGATAAAGCTAAAGTTACCTTCGGATCAGATACGACTTCTCCACCAGCGCCAACAAATGTTGTGTGAAAATTTAGCACAATGTCGATGAAGAATATCACATCAACGATACTGTCTACAACTAATAGGGAGACATCTTCGCTAGTCTTATTTTTAAACGCGACATTATACGGCACCATGATGGCTGTGTAAAAAGTCAAACACAAAATAATCCAGTCCCAAATTGCCTTAAATGCACAATAATGTAATAAAATGTGTGGCGGGGTTTTCGGTGCTTCTTGTCTGTATTGTGGCATAACATCGCTGCTTAGGGACATCATCTAAAAGAAGATCATAACGTCAAAATATATATCAAGAGGCAAATTCTTTATGTGTGAAAAATAATTATCATAAAAATAATTGGTTTTTACGTATGTGTTATAAATTTATACATTTATACATATTTATATAATTCTTTACTTAAAGATATTTTTTCATAACTTTTATTTACACTGATAGATATATGTTAAAATAAATAAACCATTATCAAAGAGAATTATTTTTATCGTTTAAATATCGATTTCTTATCCATCATATATCTCTTTTATCTGATATCTCTTTCTTACATCGAGTCTGACTCCATTAGGTTTTCACACTTCAAAGCTTTCAAATGTATAAGCTTTCTAGATTGATTTTAAAGAAAAATTCATGCAGATATGGTCTCAGCTTTCCATTTTCTGACGAAGTCGACGTATTGAAAATACGTTTTTATTTCATCGATTTATAAATGGAATTTTGAATAGGTTGACTACTACCATAATTTATCATTGGCTGTTTTGAAATAATAATAATATCTATATACTTTCAATCACGGTAACAAAAGAGATATCGAGATATATATTTTAAGGATATTTTAAAGTAAACATTTTAAAGATTACACGGAAAGAATCTTTTAAATTTTACCCTGAAAATATGATAGTGTGGTACAATACAATATTTTAAAGATTTTTACCATGCACTTAGTAAAATTAATCAAATTATTATTATTATTTTATATTTTACTGTAGTTTTATTAATGAATGAAAGAAATTTACATAAAATTCTTCAAAATATATTATCCCAAAACTATCATATTTTCAGAGTAAATTCTAAAAAAAGATTCTCTCCGCGTAGGAAAATTACAATATAAAATTCAATATAAAAGAGATACACAAATATAAAAAGACGAAGATTTTTAATTTTAATAAAACTATGAAGCATCATCTCAACAACTTACAAGACCCAGATGCGATTGTTTGGTGGTAGTCGGTACAGCTGTATCTTTCAAAGCTGGCAGATGGGAGCTGAACTGAGAAACTAAAACCGATCTCGATCTGGTGACTGATCTGGCGAGCTTGGCGAACTTGGAGAGGCCGCCTTTGCTGTCGTCCGTTTCGATGGGTTGTTTCAAAGCAGTAATGTCTCGAAAAGTCAGCAGGAACAAGACCACAAGGTCTCGTTCGTTTTTGATGGGTGCTATTTGCAACAGCAGCCATAATGGTGTCTCTATGAATCGTAAAAAAGGATAATGCTGATATTAAAAAAGAAAATCTAATATTTAATTTATTCTTTCAAGCACTATCAGTTGCAAGAAGATTACGAATTTTATTTCTCTAGCAGAGACTATATTGAATCAGCTGATTGTCAATTCAGCTGCCGGAATCTAGAAGAATCTACGCTACGTGTGTCAAAAGATATACTCCAATAAAATAGTCTGCTATATACAGTAATAAAAGTGCGAAAGAAGAAAAACTGAAATATAAGAACTAATCGTACTATTGTTTCATAAATTAGATAAATTTTTTAAAAGAATTGATAATACAATCAACACACGATTAATGTAATAAGAAAGATGTCAAAGATATTTTAAAGAAGTGCTGAGATATTTTATTGCAAGGAAAAATTTTCTTCGGAAATGCGAGAAAATTCTCAAATGTCACAAATAAAATGTAAAAGTTTAAAACATTCGTTTATATGTTATTACGTGGCTAGTTAAATTAATTTAATATATTTTTTAATAGATTTAATATATTTTCTAATATTAAATTTCTAAGTTAATGCTTAATCCTTATAATATAATGATTTTCTTCGTCAATCCAAGTCATAAATCGTACTATGCATTAAATTATTGTACTATTAGTCACACTTGTCCACAATGTCAAATTCGACATGCAAGAACGAAGCTGGATGCGAGTTCAGGCGAATGGAATCTAATTAGGGATTCGCTTATGATATTTCGTAATGTAAAGCATGCGAGCATGCAAATAAATAATAGTAATGAATAAATTAAAGTAGAGCAAGGGAGAAGAAAACAGTAATATATGTGTGTCGAATAATATAAAGAGAAGTATATATCCAATTAACCAAAATATATCGTTGTGACGTGTATCAAAATACATTTGCAATATCGAAAAATCCAAATGCTAGTAAATATAAAAATAAATTTTCTGACATTTTGAATATTTTTACGTTATTCTTTGATGAAATACATTTTTACGTAGTCTTAAAAAAATATACCATTGTAACAATACTTTGTTAGAATTTGTTGTTCTTTTATCGCGAATTGATGAAAAAATATAGGAATTCAGACATGGATGAAATTTTGGGTCCGAGAGAATACAAGTAATATATAAATGTTCGATAATATTTTGTATCTACTCCTATGTGGATATTTATCGACAGCTGGCTTAATTAAGCAACCTTGTAAGCCTGTCGAGCTACAGCGGCATATGGGAAGTTATATATATATCGACACGTACATCGACAACGGAAATACCGACTATGTTTCGAGGAATAATAAAAAGTGTAAGTCATCACTATGAGAAAGTATAACTACGGTTTTAACCAATTTGAAATGAAATGGAAGGAATTTAAAAATCGAGATAATTATGACAAAGAAAACTCAGCATTGAAATAATTTTCTATAATAAATCTAGCAATTGTTATATCATTTAATAAAAATTTATTAAATACTAATTTAAAGTATTCTGTTAAGAGTTATAACTTCTATAAAATATAAAAGATAACATATTTATTCTAGAATATCAAAATTATCTTGATTATTCAATATTAAACGCGGATGGCAATCATACGCTTGAATATAAATGGCATAATTATATGGCAACATGCGTTATGCTATTACAGAGCGTGTTATGGACTGAAAATAAATAAAAACAATATCGTAGAATTTATGTGGAATATCAGGACATATGAAATAAAATTTGTTAATAAGAAAGAGACAATCGGTGGAATTGACCGAAATGTTTCGATTTGTAAAAAAGTTTAAGGTGTTAAAAGCTTTAAGATGTTAGAAAGTAGCATCAAATTGATAATCAATTTGTGAGATTAGTTTTATTTCAGTTGATTGTGTTGTATGTCGGAAGTAATCGACGCACGGTTATATATCTGAAATAAATGTAATAAGTGTAGAAATATTATTCCAATATCCTTTGACTTGACGTTTCTTTTACTTAGTTGATAAAATTAAAAATTAATATTTTTTAAATATTTTTGTTTTACTTTGAAGTACTGCAACTTGATGAAACGTCATCGAATAAAATTTAACAAATAAATATCTTAAAGTAAGCTTTAAAATGCTCTTACGATGAAAAAAATTTACGACAATTTTTCAATAATATTGAATTTTTTGTATAAAATTTTAATTTGTACATTCTTTATTAAAACAAAAATTTTAGAAATATAAAATATCGTAGAAATAAAATTAAAATTTAAATTTAAAGCTATTTAAAGCTATTCTATTCTTCCTTTTTGAAATACATTTTTTTTAAATTCTCTACAACTTTTTTTCATTGAAATATTTAACTTTACGAGCGAGAAAATCACAAACATTTCTATACTTATGAACGGTAATATAATACCGTTACTACATATATACTATGTGCTATTAGAAATTGTATGAAATATAAGTAAAAATCAATTTTCTGTAAGAAAGAATCTTCGTTTCCTGTAATATGGCACACAATTAATTTATCTTTTACAATCTTTAGCACTTATTCTTACGAATTAATTAACCTCGTAAATTTTTGATAATCCTCGAAGAGTGACTTTCTTTCTCCCTCTACTCGAAGAGAAAAATGAGCGTCATTGCATTTATCTCCGCGTCTCTCTTCCGACGATAAGGACTGTCGACTGTGGTTTTCCGACAAAAAGGTACTTAGATTCGCCAAACGAGCAGCACAAAAATAATGTCCGTGATCTATTTTTTGAACTATCGGCAAATGGCGCTATTGTAAGGTAATCTTTCTGCTCTAGCTCCGATTACGAATGTAGCTCTTTTCCATAAAGTGGATATTCTAATTTTAAAGAGAAAATTTCGAAAAAATCTAAGATAATTGTAAAAATACTAACAATAATTTTAAATTTCAAATATTTTATTTTTTTTTATCCTCTAATGAACAGAATTTAATATAATAGTTAATAGTACCTAGTTTAATTTGTGGTCTTTTTAAGAAATTACCGGAATTAGAGATTTAGAATCAAATTTAAATTTTAACGCTAATTTTTAAGTTTATTATTGATGTGATAAGTATATCTGTCGTATATATGGTATCCTTTGCATAGATTTTAGATTCGTGGGTGACTTACTGGCATTTGCGAGCACGCTTTTGCGAATCTGTGCTAGACATACCTCTTGGGCTACCTTTAAACAGAATGATCTTGCGTTATTATGCTTAGTATGTGCATTAAGGGAAGGTATTTCCTTTTATAGAGAAAATAACCAAATATTCGTCGAAAGTTTCCGCAATGAGATAACACGAGAATATTAGAGCCAGATGATGCGACATGATGGCAGAACGATCAGTAAAACGCGAAACTTATCGATGATGTATGCAGATAGTTACGTTTCGATATTCCACCAAATATTGTGCATGCACATTGATACATTTCGTGCCTCGAGGCGTTTTAGCAAAACGGGAATCGACAGTTTTGTTGTCAGCAAATGTTGTTGCAAACATTGTAATATATAACATATATGCTTCTACAACGTGCTTTAAAAATTTATACACTTAATAAGTAAAGTTGTTATTTTAAGAAATTATTTTGTTCAGTCCATATATATTCTCATTATATTTAGTTCTCATTATATTTATATAATAATTTCTTTATTTATAATTGTCATTATATTTATTTATAATTCTCATTATATTTATAATTTTTGAAGTGCAAAATATATATATAATGATGGGGAAAAAGATGAGAAACAATACAAAATTAAATTTTCATAATTTAACTTTCGATAAATACCATTATATTCCATCTAGTTCACTTTAATAAGTGAAATAAATGTAAAATACTTATAGAATAGCAATTATATATTATATTAATTCAATTTTCGTATCTATTTATAACTTAAAAAAGAAATTAAGATATTTTATTGTATTTGAAGAAAAAAATAACGCAATTATTTTCTTACAGCTTATTGCTACATGAAAAAGTTATAAATTGCACGTTTCCAGTAGTGTACATATCCCAATTAACGTAACAGCACTGTTACGCTGGCAAAACGTCGGTTCCCTTACGCTAAGCGGCGGCGTTTTGTTTTCCATTAAATACATAGACTCGGCTGATTGCCGGGTACCTCTAACGTTTCCGCACCGTGCACAATGCATAAAGTGCATGGTGGCGCAATAGGAAACTAGATGTTGGCCCGATAAACACGCGCATGCAAATTTCGCGCAATAACTCCTCTGGTAGAGATTCCGCAAGTAGTTTTTTCTCCCTTTCCAACTACCTTTTTGCACAGCTATCCAATTATCCTGCGTGATAAACGCATAAAGAAAAACGTACTCGCCACTGACAGATTTTCATTACATCATGTAAATTTCGCCAAAATTCAAAATTACATCTTCTTGTAATACTAGAACAATTCGTCGAGTTTAGATAAACAGAAACCAAATAATTTCATCTTTTTAAATCGTTATAATAAAGTCGTTCATAAAAATCATGATTTTGTTTTTTTATCTAAATATTTTTTTTATCTAAATATTTATTTTATCTACATATTTACTGGCTTTATCACGCGAAATAAACCAACGAATAAACATAAATTTATGAGCGTTAGATAAAAAAATACAAAATTTTAAATCTGTATAATTCTCCGAACATTCATTCCGATCATTCTTCCTTTCTGTATATTAAATACTAACCAAGGACGCTACACTGAAAACCATCGATACTTGTAAAAAGGCACGAACACCACATTTAAGCTTTCATGCAAAGATTTATAAAAGTAATAACTCACTGGTCTTTTTGTACAGCAAGATCTCGAATTGATCGTGAATCTGACCCTCGAGGCATTCCTCGATTCTGGCAATCGTTTCCTTGTCCGTTAGCTCCCCATACATGAATCCACAACGACATGATTTTTGCATAACCTGGAAATATAAAGAGGACATGAAATATTCATCACAATTTATTTTTTCATTTGGAGATTGTATAGGTACAGTAAGGTAAATGTACTAGATAGTGGACATGTCACATGACCCAATTATTAGACAAAATGATAAAAAATTTAAATATTAAGTTTTTAATGATATGTATAATTCTAATTTATCTTATTAAATTTCCATAAACAATGATTTTATTTATTCTAGCAAAAATAAAGCACAAGACAGAAAGGAACACAAGTCGAATATATAAAAAATATGATAGAAGCAAATGTAAGCGACGTTCTATAAAGAGCGTAGATTGGAACAATGTAACATAAAAGAAGCATAAAGCGTTTACGAAGCATTTTAACGCTTCGTTTACGTTCCATTGTTCCTCCTTAGAACGTTTGCTTATACGCTTCTGTACTCTCCTTTTATATTTGACTTATGTTCCTTTTAATCTTACGCTTTATTTTTACTAGAGTAGAATCGTACATATCATTAAAAGCTTAGTATTTAAATTTTTGTTATTTCATCTGATAATTAGGTCGTGTCTTTAACTACTAATTGACACATTTCTGTATATAACACATGTTATTAATATAAATATAAAATACGTAGAGCTAATGATAAATGCGACACGATTATGAAAAAGATTCATTATAACGATTTGTTTGTTATTAATATACATTCTGCACTTATTTTGTTGTATTAATAAAGAGTGTATCATGAGTTATAATTCACTATTATAAACTCAGACTCGCGATAATGTCAAATAATTAAAAGAACAGCAAATACGAGTCGCATGCGATTGTTAGGACGCAGAAATAAAATTATTTTATAAAATTTATTATCTTACACACACTTTATA
>NW_017305885.1:432278-446214 GCF_001594115.1 Trachymyrmex septentrionalis
ATAATACGAAATAATACGAATTTTTAAGTTCGTAAAAATAGAGTATCTGTTATTCGAATTTTGTTCATATTATCACGCGTTTAAAGATAATTTATGTGAAAAAAATAGGCAGTCAAAAGTGCAATTATGAGAGTTATACTATTGTAACTGGAAATTTAATGGATAAATCATTTTCACATAAATAATTATTTTCTCAATCAACAATATTATTGTTCAAACTTGTGTATGTATAATATGAAAATTATGTAATGTATAATTCAGTACTATCGATTCGCACATTAAACGTTGTAAACAGAAGTCATTGTGAATAAAGCGTTTCTTTAAATAGCGATCTCATGGATCAATATTGTCGATAAAGGTTGATCCGATATGTTATCAAATGTCGACGAAAGCGAGAAACGGTTCGTGCAGGCTATCGAGCATAGGTGATATCGTATTTTTCGACCTCGAAACAGATTTATTAATCCCGTAGTGCTGACCTTTAAATCTTGTGGTTTGCAGACGCAACAGGAATGAAATAACTTGATCCCAATCAAATCCGTGCTTGTGTTTTTAAATGGACGCAATTTTTTTATACGGCACGATTTTTTAATTGCACGCAATTTTATGAAGTTGTGTAAAAAGAATGACATTCAAAGAAACAATACCCGCTTAATTCGTAAAGTGGCAAAAACTTTTAATAGACCAAAATATGGAACTTTTGCAATTTATTTCTGCGCCTTCAACTTTATCAATAAACTGACACATTAAAGAGATTTCTTTTAAACGCTATATTGAAATATATTTTGCTCCAGCCATATCTGTTTTACTCGTATCTACCGTTTCAACATTCGTAGCATGCAGATGTGCGATAAAATGGCACGAAATAGCACATATTTCTTGTAGGCAGTAACAGTCCATTGTGTTAGCTATACTTTTTCATATGCTTTCCACATTTATAATAAAATAAGATACACTTTTGTAAATGAACAAATAAAAAAAAAAGCACAGACGTAATATTGTTAATTGATATACGTAATATTGTTGAGTAAATATAGGGACATGATTTTAAAGAATTTCATTTGGAGATTTTCTAAATGAAGAAATGAATTCTACAATTGCACGGTTATATATTAATCCGATTATGTCTTGGAGACAATTGAAGATAATAAGACTAAAAACGTAATTTTCTTTAATAATATTGCTTGACTACGTAAGCAGAATTGAGACAACTAACAAACAAAAGAGTCACTAATACAACGGATTTTTATTCCAGTTGCCAAGCAAAATTATTATTTCTTAAAAAGAAACTGATTAATTATACAAAAAAGGAGCTTTAAAACTATTTAATTCGCCCAATAATTATTTGTGCATTCAAGCGCCTGTTTTTATTTTTCATGTAAAATAATAATATAATGTATTCGTTATGCAAGATACTCGACCGAGACCAAAAATGCGCGAAATGTACTCTTCGCCATCATTTTCGTTCTTCATCCTGTAAACCTTCCACGAAAGCATCCTCAATCCGGTTTCCAGTAATGGAGTTTGCAAACCCCAAATCCATGTATCTTCTCAAACAATAGGATTGGAACACTAGGAGTCTTACAGAAACGAAGTGGTTACAGCTTGTGCTACTACGTCGTCACTTTGGTTGAGACTCCAGAACACAGTTAGTCCAGTCATTCGAATCAAATAATTCAAGATGTCCAATGTAAGTGTGAAAAGCTATTTTTGGGTGATTTTCTACTATTAGTTTACGAGTTTTATTTAACAAGATTTTATTTTTCTTACATCCTGATGTTTATCCTTTGCATATAATTGTTTTATAACTATGTTTCATAGAAAATTTGTTTCGCTTTGGATCTTTGTTAAATTTATATATATATATATTCAAGTAAATCCTTTAAAACTGTAGCAAATATAATGCATTTAAATGTGGATGTAATATAAAGGAGATAATCAGTAAATAAGGAAAAATTAGGATATAAGAATGAATAATAATAATTTTAATTATATAATAATATATAATTTTCTCCCTCTCCGTCGTATATTCGATGTTTATAGCAAAATTCTAGTTGTTTTAGTTATTCATACAACGTACCAATTATTATTTTTTTATTCGTGTAAATTTTGAGATTCTGTATAACAATAATAGTAAATATCCAGCAATGCATAAAATAAACAACAAATTACTAAATTCAGAGAGAAGATCGTTAAGTGAATGATCAATTAAGTTAAATTAGCTATTAATTAATCTTTAGCTAAAAAGTTCGATATCAGAGTCGACTTCTTGCCTCGCACATAACCTTCTGATCTTTTATCCTTATGCATGACTGTAATAAATTAATGTCGATGAATAAACCCGCTAATCGCTAAATCCCGTTATCCGCTCGCCACTTGCACTAGTCTCGTTAAGAGTCTTTAAAGAGTGAAAAATGACAAAGGATAAGCAAACCACTGCTCATAGTGTACTGTATTGCCAGGTAAATATCAAAGGATATTCCGGAATATTATATATCGACAATGTTATGTATATATTATTTATTGGATTTTTACCAAAGTAAACAGCTCTTAGAGAAGATTCGATATAAACGCGTAACAACGTCAATGCCTGTTGATTCCAATTGCATAATTTAAGAAAAGAAATTTAACATGCATAAAGCACACATATCAAATTATACACACATTATATTAGTAATAATTCGTTTCCAAATATAGTCAAATTAATCAACAAGTGTATTACTGAGGAACAGTAATATACTTGTTATTGATCAGCTTTTTAAATAAAGCTTTTTCTAAAAATGTGTATTAAAACAAATCGGTAAGTAAAATCATTTTTAATATAATTGTAATATGTAAATTATTATATATTATATATTATATATTATATAGGTTGGTAACTCTGAAAGATTAAAAATTAATTAAAAAAAAATTATGATACGCTGATAATCTACAAATCCTTTAGCTATTCTAAAAGGTAATTCCTTATAATAAATCAAGACGAACACTTTATATAATATATAATTATATAAAGTTTTTTTGATTTACTATGAGGACTAATCCTTAAAATCTTTTAGAGTATTTAACTATCATCCTGTATAATAATCTTATTTAAATATTGAAATTATTACAGAAAATCAATATTTAGATAATCCATGTTCAGATAATTGGCGGTCTCTTGTATCGAATAAATTAAATGAATATCTGGCAAATTAAATTTTGTGACGCTTGACATATATAATTAACTAATTAATTAATTAACATTATCGCAATGTTTAAATTTTACGAGTAAAGTTATTCATTTTCATGCAATGTGTCATGTAAATACAATTATACGAAAATACTAACGCAATAATATTGGTGAGGATGAAAAGATTGAAGAAAACACAAATGAAATATCGTAAACACAAATATAATATCAAATAACGTACTCGTACCTCTGCACGATTGTAGCCGGAGATCTTGACGAAGCTTTCGTTGCAATAGACGATGGGAAAGTCGACGATCTGGGCGTTTGCTAGTAGAAAACTGCTGTCAGCTGTGAACAGAAAGAAAAAATGAAGTATTATCCTTCTGCAGTATAATAAAACGTGACATGAAAACATACATTTCTCCTCATCTCGCTTTTCCTCTTTGAATCAGATTTTGAATCAGTATCTTTTATTCACGATTTTCTCGTACTGTTTAACTCTTATACATACACATATTACTGTCAATCTTACGTCAAAAGGATGTGATTTTCGAATTATTGCCATGAATGAGTTAAACATAACTCTTCATCAATCATCAAAAGTGAACTAATTTAAGTTTCATAGAAAATCATCAAAAACATCATATCTAAAAAAAGTGAATTTTTTAAGAGTTGTAAAATGAAAATGATAAAAATGATCACGTTAAAAATATATGTAGAATCTTTTTGTTGATATCATTTTATTGATATTATTTGATTAATTATTTAAAAATGTTCTGTCAAAGAATTAGTTTTTTCCTCTTTTTTAGAATTAGTTTTTTCATCTTTTCTTAATTTTTTTTAGTTGTCACTTTTAAGCTAAGGAGGCAAATTATCTATCACATTTCTTTTTATTTTAATATTTTATTTTAATATATTCTAAAAATTGTGCGATTTTATACTAAATGAACTTCTTCAATATTATATTGTGAATATAATGAAATGTTCGTGATGGGACAGATCTCTCTTTCTATCTCTCTCTTTCTTGTATAAATCTATATTACTTAGCTAATGGGTGTCCCACAAGTTTTTCAACGTGCGCTAGAGTCCATTTAAAGTTTCTCGATAAATTATAAGCAAGAATTAACAACGGAGATACAGCGTGCTCGGATCCAACGGATTTTCGTGAAAACAGAGCAGGACGAAGAATGTAAAGCGAGCCATGCTTTACCGTACTTATCTAATTAGTCGTATAATTAACGTTTAATGAGCATCGATTTATTTGCCAATAACAATAAGAGCTCAATATTTAAAACGGCGAAAATCGTATTTTCTATCAAGGAAAAATTTCTTATTTTACATATTAATAATAAAACGCACAATAAAATAACGATCTATATGACGACGATAATTAATCATGTCAACTTATCAATAATAGCTATGATATGATATTAACTTATTGATAATTATAGTTATATATATTTATAGTAGACTTATTAATAATAGCTTATCACAGCACAGTTAAATCAGCCAATGTTAGTATCTCTGTATCCATATCATGCAACAATTACAATTGTTATCAATAATTTTTATCACACTTAAGGTAAGTACGTATAAGTATTTTTTGCGGATGAAAAAAATGTTTGATAATAGTGATTAGATGATGCTATTTCAATTCGCAAATGCTCACTTACGATATGAATGCATTAGTAAGTTTCATAAAATTTAAAATATTGTATTACGACGCGGGAATTTGAGAGCAATGCAAAAAGAATTGTGACATCGAATAAGGACACGATCGTTATTTCACCAGGGTATCTTGAATTTTAAACAAAGACAATTGTCTAACAATCTGGCTATATAAAACACGGATATTCATTCGCTAATGGTCATACAGTCAACATCGTCGCAATCTACAAAAAACGACTATTAAACAACGAATATATTAAGCAAGAGTTTTACGTTTCAATTTTATAATGTATGTATCAGTGAATATTGAAATAAAATTGGAAATTATACAAGATAAAGACATATATAAGCCACTCTTTTCCCCTTTTTATAAGTAATTAATTGTAAATGATAATATATTCGAATTATATTATAGCATTGGTTTACAACGTTGAGTTCAGTTAATATGCATATAATATTGTATGGAGAATTAAGTAATAATAATTAAATATCAATCATAGAATATTATTAATTTAATTAATACCATGTATTATTATGATTTCACGAAATAAACCAATCTTTAGGACGATTCAAACTTCCTAATCAAAACTTTAAACAATATTACTACAACAAAAAATATCGAATCAATAATAAAAAAAGAAATCTTTCATTGATCGTTAATGAACATCGTATGGCAAAGTTTCAAAAAGGAAATAAGTTAGTTAAGTAATAAATATGAACTTGTCTAAATTTCTCCTCTCGAGGCTGTATTTTTATCCGTCGCTCCCATTCTTTATCAGGTTCTCTCACAGGGAGTCGGATGCACTCTTCCGAGCGTATGATCTCTGAAGTAGATCCTGTTGCATTCAATGCATATATTGTTCCTATATATATAGATATATGCGTCTATTGTATGTGTGTATGCGTATATGTGTGTGATGTACCGGGTGTGCCCGCAACATTCGCAACATGAGCTGCTTGAAGCTTTCAACGATTCTATGGAGAGCTTTCGAAAGGATACTCGATCAAAAGTACCTCCTTGTAACATCGTCGACCTATTCTCGCTTTCCCTCACCTATCTTCTTCCTTACTATCGGAACGAGAATTCTCAATGAGATTTAGTTAGTCGCATTAACATAGATTTAATGCGGTGCAGTCATTCGACGTGCAAAAAGAAATATCCACTGAAATAATTTATTGCTATAATCTTAGAAGATATTACTAAGATTAAAACTGTTTATTTAACAGACGTATTGTTTACTATTAGTTTAAATAATAAGTTATTCAATAAGTCAATTATTTAATATAATGTAATGTATAAAAAACATTAAACTCATGAATATATACATATATACATATATATATATATATTCACAAAACAAATTTTACTTTATATATATATATATGTATATGTATAACATAGATTGTGTATAAATTAATATTTGTGTTTACTTATTTCTTCACAGAATTTATTCGTTTAATATATAGATATTTATATACGTCCATAGCGAAAAATTTGCACTTTATACTAAATCACAATTCTGATACACAATACAAAATGCACGTATTCAACAAATAACACTAATAAATAATTATTTAAACAGTTAATCTTATATATGTTATACCGAATCTTCTTAAAAAAATGATATTTTTTCTTTAAAACTTACCATTTTCAGTTAAAAAGTTTTACAATAAAAGTTAAGGACTCCGATTTATTGGCGTAAATTCTTTTAGAATCACCAAATAATCATAGTTCATTGTAATTACAAACTGTAGGTGATAGATTGTTTTTTCGCTGCTGGTTTGTAATTAATGGTTTGTAATAACCGGTAGTCGCTATGTTTTATCGTCGCGCTGCAAATATTTTCTTCCAGATCGTGTAAATAAAGGTATATAAAGTAATTTTCTCCTAATAATGTATGCATAAACGCAAATGTTTTAAATGGAATGTTTTATTAATACTTATGTGAAGGAAAATATGTTTATGGAAGTTACGTTTTATATACATATATATATTCCTTCCCTCCCTTTCTTTCTCTCTCTCTCTCTCTCTCTCTCTCTCTCTCTCTCTCTCTCTCTCTCTCTCTCGCTCTCAAACTATTATTGATGTCCTTTCAATATCAGTGAGGCTGAAATCAGACTACGCATTGAAGATTGAGATTGAAAATTGAAATTTGAAATTTGATCAATGAGGACAAAAAAATTTTAGCCTTTTTGTTTTGATTGGTCAAATTTCGATCTTTTAATCTTCAATCTCAATCTTCAATGCATAGTCTGATAGGCATATAGCCTAAGCATGATTATTTTCAATTATAGTTTAAATTATAAATTGCATTTATGCTTTATTTCGTAATGCACGAGAGGTAATGCGATCTCGCAACTTTATTTTTAAGTTACATTTATACTTAATAATCTTGTGTGATCGATACTCGTTCCATCGGTGAGTAAATAAATCATCATTACTTCAGAGCACATAGACAAAGAAACAAAGATTAGCTGCGAATACTCGTGATGCATTAAACATGAGAATGCATTTCCGTAGCAGTGTATGTGTGGTAAATTTCGATGTAACGAGAGCCTGATTGCTATATATAGTCAATAATCACCGCATATAGCTATAGCAGTAATAATTAGTAAATGTGTAAAGAACTTTACCCATTTATTAATTAATAGCTTATACTAGTAATATATACATAAAGCTGTTGCATGTGCAATAGTATTATTTTGAGGTCTATGTACACAGGTGCCTCTAGAAGTGCAGCGATCTGTGCTAGAATATATAATCTCTCTCTCTCTCTCTCTCTCTCTCTCTCTCTCTCTCATTGAGCTTTACGGAAATTATTACTATATCTAATTTATTGCTTCACGTCGCCAATTCCCATTAAACCTATATTGGAAAGAGACATTTACGGTTCGGAAATCTGTGGAAAACGTACTATCGTACTTCAGAGAGAATTTGGTTGTTGAACAATACTATTATATTTTCTATTTATTATCGTCAGTATTTATTGAATTGGTGTGATTCTTTCAAGCATAAATATAAGAGTTTGCCTTGTTCCGATCGGAATTATATTCACACCGACAAGTAATGTTCAGATCAATCGAAGTTTACATTGGAAGAGCTCCAATGATGAAAAATATTCATAATTCGAATGTGGTCATTCCTTTTAGTAGTGACGTTACGCCATCCACGTAAACGCCGACGCAAGTCATGGACGTGAATCGGAAATGCTTTTAATGGACTTTTCTACTTAGAGGCCAATGAAATGCAACCGATATCTTTCCTTCTTTCTATAAAGCCGTATCCTTCACTTGAATATTGGATCGAGATGAAAAAAAATGCAGAGAGAGAGAGAGAGAGAGAGAGAGAGAGGTGTGGGTGTATAAAACAAAGTGACACAAAAAATTAGAGGACATTCTAGACTATTTGAAACACTTTTCCTCTACAAATAAAGTTTACATTAGTGACAAATTGGAATAAAGAAGGATCTTTACAGTAATTTTTGTACCAATATATAAAAAATTATTTTGTAATATATCAAATACACTGTTCATGTAAAAAGTAAAACATTATTGCTGCACTTTCAAAAAATAATTTAAGAAATAATCTTAAGAAATAAAAAGGAATATTTGAAAATATACGGAAGTCAGATAAGACGATGAATTAAAATGGTTGCAATCTTACAATCGATCGATCAGATTGTCGACGTAGTTATAATTGAACTTTACGACGCATGTTACTTTCACGCAATATGATATATGATATACGTAGTTTAGCATTTTTATTAGGTATTTTACATATGAATGAATTATAAGAATTTATTAAGAGAAAAAACTAAGATGTGAAATACAATATCTCTTTTTTTCTGTTTAGAGTTATATTATGTGTTTTATTTTTGTGCTAACTCCATTTGAATTACGTCCGGCAATATGTAAAATTTTTACGTGTAATTATAGACATTAAAACATTTTATTTTCGAAAGGAAAAGAGACAGAGAAAGAAAGAAAGAGACAAATAGAAAGAGCGCAGAAAAATTGCGGAGCTAGGGCGGACGATTTCAGACCAATTAATGCTGCTACGATCCAGAGAGGAAGTTAATTGAGACGAATGATACGACGAAGAGAATCGAAATTCGCTGTGAACCACTTCGGACCAGGCAGATCGATGAAATGCATTAAAAAGATTTAGATTACTAAATCTATGGATAGTGATTCAAAACTCCGACGCCATCGCGTCGAGCAACTTTCGAGCATGAAATAAATTTTAAAAGGAACAGAGAGTTTTCAAAGAATTAAAGAAGTAACGAGGTAATGGCACAAAAATGTTCAAAAGGCCTTTGAAACATTCTATTACCTTCGAGCGCTATATGGCTGCGATGAACTATTTTTGTTAATTATTATGTTGACAAAGAATTTATTTCGTGATTTATATTAACCTCTTTCGGTAAAATATCTCGTATAATTCAGTCATTTGTACTTTTAAGAAAGAAAAAAATATTAAAAAAGAAATGAGTATATTTAGTACAAAAATTAAAATTTATTTAAAAATTTCATATAAAGTTTATCGTATTTTAAACGTTAAAAATATTATTAATGTTATAAAAAACATAAAAGAATTAGTATATGTTAAAAATCAAAAGTTTTTTTGTTTAGTTTTTATTTTAAAGTTAAAACGATGTCTCAACAACACAGTTTACCTTTTTATGAAAAATAATTTATGAAAAATAAAATAAAATAAAATAAAAATATATATATATATTGAAAAAAATAGTAACTATATCAAACATTTTATTAACATTATTTTACCCAATATTTAACTATTATTAACTATTATTAAACTGTTTCTTCAATGTATTTTAGGCGCTAGATTAATCTTATTCTCGCGTAGTTACTTTAATGTAGAAATAATGTGCGCGTGAATATCCATTCGATACTAACGCTTTATGAGCAAATGGCAGAACATGATACCAATCCATTAGTAACACTGTTCGATAAAAGTATCCAATGTATAGCTATTAGATTTTCTAGCCTTCTTCTCTCGCCATTACTCGGCACATGCATAAGATAAAATACAACGTCTTTCAGAATTTCTTGGTCATACTGGGCAGAGAAATTTTCGTACATGTCACTATAATCTGTATTTGTATGAGCCATTAATCTACAATAACTTCCGTCGTAATCTTCTTATAAATCTGAAAACAAATTTGTGTGCCTGTGATAGCCAGTTGCCCTTTTCAATTCTAAAGACACACGTATCTCAATAAAATATACACACATAAATTCTCTTCCTTTTGGATGAGATGGATTACGAAGCAGTTTTAGAAGCTTTTTCACTGCAAGATTTCTTTTCAGAATATCATTTATTGAACAAATGTTACAGAAAAATATGTAAAAACACATCATAAAATGTACATGTATTAAAATTAAGCAAAGTTTCGTGTTAGCTTAGAGTTGTTTAATAAAAGAGCTATTTAACAAAATCTATTTATCAAAAACAGAGAAACTAATATCATTTGTCTTAACTAACGGTTGACAGAAAATATATATTACAATAAACAAATAAAAGAAAAATAAGGAAAAATATATCAATTCTAAGTCTTCAATCTCAATGTAATTTTTAAGAAAGATATACATTTCATTTCGGCAATAACCATATTTTGTGATTTTTATAGAGAAATACTACATCCGCAAATTTCTCGTTAGGACGATGTATCGTATTGCAACGTATATTAGATTCCACGAAAACATATACTATGCAAGCTTTAAGATAAATTCCGATGAAACCACAATAACAAGCGCCAAGACAATCGGGCAGTATTACAAGATTTAAAGTACGAACAAGACTTGCTTCTGCATTACTGGAAAAATTGCGTGATACTTTGGCCAACAATCTCGAATCCATTTGTAGTTTTGTGAAATGTCATAGCATATAAACACGTACGACAAATTGTAGTACTATCTTGTCCTTTGGGAAATACATATTATCAAATAGTTGAATTGACTTGGCGCACAGTTTTTTCCAAGTAAATTTTTATTACTTAACATATGGAAAATTTATTACGTGGGAATATCCAATATTTCAGTGAAAAAAATGATAAATTCCATTAGTCACGAAAACCTAACTTCGCGTTTCTAACATTAATATAGTAAATCAGATAATTTACAGTGATTTAAACAAATACACAATCAACTAGCTGGAATAATCTCTTGATCGGTTTGCCCTTTTTTATGGTCGCTTTTGCGTAGCATAATACTGTTTGAACTTTGAACTTCGGACCGCTTTACCTCAAGATAAATCAAATTAATGAATAAAATATATATAATGAATAATAAATATATATGAATAAAATATATATATATGTTACACAAAATATTATATGAATCTTGCTCAGGGACGGGAACAGTGGCGGGATTTGGTATTTGCGGCAATGAGCTTTCGAGTTCCTAACGCCTAATAGTAATAATAATATATATGTTACTTCATTATAAATAAATGCTAAATGTATTCTAATGTCGCAATATTAGAAAAATGTTATTGAAAAATTAATAATTTACAATCAAGAATTTATAAATAATTATTAAATATTAACTTATGTTTCTATATTATTATTACAATTTCGGTAGAAAATACGCAAATTTCGATAAAAATATTTTGAAATATTATTTGATCTTACTTTTATTTGAATTTTATTGTTTAAAACTCGCACAAAGTTTTGTCCAGATATATACCATGCTACGATCTTAGAAAAGAAAAGATTTCTTTCCTATCTCAGCGCTGAATATTACATTGTCTTAAGGGATTGTGAGATATTTTATATTAACTTTCTATCCAACTTACAACTACATTTTCTTCCAAGAAAAATTTATTTCATAGTACTCTGTATTGACCAAGAGTTCGATAACTAAAAGAACATATTTAATATATAATAAAAATATCACATATAAAAAGTACTTAGAAATTAAGTAACAAGATTAATCACAAAAATAAATTGTTAAAAAATTATAGCAGAAATTACAGGTAGTAGATTGCGTTTGATTTTTTTACGAATGTGTGGAACTAATTTACACATTCTGAAGAGAATGTGTGAATTAGTTTCATAAATCGATCGAAGTAATTTCTTAATTGCAATTAAAAAAGATCGCATAAAGGAACCACATTTATAACGCCCACTTAAAATGCCGCGCAAAAGGCCAGATAGTGTTAACCCTATCAAGAAAGTAATCGTTATTTCATGGTTCTAACGACCGCTTATGTACATAAGTTATTTATCGCTTATGTATTATATGAATTATCTATCATTTGAGCTAGGTGCATAAGTGTGACATTCTAATTCATAGCAACGACAATATCATTATGATGCAGCGTTTGTAGCAATTTTTCTGATATGCTTAAAACTGAACATTAACTATTTTGACTAATACAAATATCACTTCCAAATTAAAGTCTACTTATATCACAAGTCCACTTATAGTCTATTAATAAGCCATTATTATGTACTTTCTATTTTTTAATAATGATAAATGATACTTCGTGCAAATTTGTTTTTTAATCTTATAAAATATTAAACCGTTAAAGCGGGGCTGCACCAACGTTACTTTGATTTTAAGCAAGACTTAAAACTCTTTCTGTCTCGTTTTAAAGCGAAAGAGAGACAGAGAGAGTTTTTAAGCCTTGCTTAAAGTCAAAGTAACGTTGGTGAAATGAGCCTAAGAAAGTTAAACCACAAAATAAAATACAAAAGCTTAAACTTAAATGTTATATGTTACAACACATATTATCAAATTTATCAATAATATAATAATTACAGCAGCTTCAAATTTTATGTAATCAATACAAAGTATTAGATTTATAAATTGAATTAATAATAATAATAACAATAATAATAATAATTTCATTGAGTACAGTGGTTAACATCAGAAAACAATAATACATGATATCAAAACAGTTAATCCTTATATATAATTATTTTAGTACTTCAAACGCATCAATCCGACTGCCACTAACCTCATGCTAATCTTGCTCTTTATTGTGTGAAAAAAATGCGCGCCAATCTTAGTAGCTGATTGTTAAGAAAGACGGCAGGAACACTCTTCAGAAAACAATTACGCACGTAGTAATCGTGTTTGATGGTCGACAGCAAGTAAGGTCAGGCCGACCTTACTTAATCTTGATTCGCACGCGAGTAATTCTCGCGACCGAAGTTAGATCAGGTCAAGGTGCAACCAGTATACTTGCACGCGCTTACAGTTGTTCTTAACATATGACAGCTAAGTTTTTACATTGCGCTGGACAAATCTCGGCTCGCGTCCGCAACTCTCAAGTATTCAAAAGTCTTTACGATTAGTATCAAGATAAACTTGACATGGTAGTTCGTGACACTTCAGCGAATGAATTGTTTGATCTGAAGGACATCATTATGTGAAATCAAATTTTTGAAAAAATTGAGAAAGATATTGTAAAGTTTTATTCATAAATAAAAATTTTTGAAATCTACAAACTATTACAATATTGTACAAAAAGTATAACAATATTGTACTTTTATCCATCTCGAATCCATGTCATAGCATAAATTTTTATTTAAGATGCGCTTGTATTTGGGAATAAATTCATGTACACTTTAAGCTGCATTAAAATATATGCGTGGAAAAAAATATCAATTTCCTATATATATGTAGATCTGTTTCTATGATTTTGATTATGCGGTACAATCGCGTTATTTTATAACAAATTAAAACAATTTAAAAATATTAGATCTTTTAATATAATTTGTGTGTGTGTGTGTGTGTGTGTGTGTGTGTGTGTGTGTGGTGATTAGATATAATCAATTTTAATATAAAAAATGAATTAATTTAATGTCGCAATGCAAAAACAGGCCAATTAAAAACGTTCGATAATGTTGAATAATTAATTAATTCAGAAATTCACATTCAGAAATATTTATTTAAATAAATATTCATGTACATATGTTAATATTATTTTTGAATAAATATTATTTCGCATAATATTAGTGAACTTTCTTCAAATATATATTCATATATACATATCGCCTCGTTCAAGTTAGTAATAACATTACTTATTAATAAATATATAAAAATACGCGAGTATATATATATATATAT
>NW_017305885.1:446314-451388 GCF_001594115.1 Trachymyrmex septentrionalis
GTCTAATTATAGCTAAGCTTTTCTTTCTCGTGCAAGGATTTTCTAAAAAGCATCATGCTTAGAAGACATTAAAAGTGATTTCGTTGAAAATGTTTAAATAGTTTATCGTGTTCTTTTGCAAACGCAATGCATCATAATTATATTTTCTATTAACATAATGCGGGCGTAAAATATTATATTATTATATATACTTATAATAACATAATGTTTTGCAGAGCAATCATATACGAGCCCACACAAACACACATACAGCAATGCAGTAACACGCGAACAGTCATGATTTACTTTATTTGTAAGATATAATTAATATAGTAGATGAAAAGGTCATATTATAGCTCTCCATTTACATTTTATACAACTTGTATGATTAATAATCAATATTGAAAATTTAACGATTACATTCGCCAAAGTATTGTTTAATCGATTCATGTTGATTTCTTTACTGCTTACGTCTATTCTTACTGCTTAAGTTTCCTGTGTACCATGACCCTTAAGCTATGGCACATAAAAAGATGTAAAACACAACAGATTAAAAACGCAAGTAGTAAGAGAATCGATCATCATAGTAGAGAATGTAAGGCAATAACTTAAATAGTAGTAAATCCAAAATATTGATTTGCTTACTGCTTATGTCTTAGTTTCTTGTAAACTATAGCCTTTATCAATATGCTTAGTTAGAAGGTTACATTAACAAAATGTCATACTTTGCATTGAAATATATACAGTTGAATAGAATATAAATAATGAACAAAGTATACCACAAGTATACATACTATTCGTGATAATACTTGCAAATATAAGAAGAACGAGTATAAGAATGTATAATTAAATGTCAAAATGTATTTTGAAAACCTTCTAAAAAAGTAAAAATGTGTTATAATAGGTAATGTCGACTATTGTGTATTGTACCGTATTAGCGCCATTAATGTAGCACGGCGTGCTACTAAACAAATAATTCCATAAAAAATTACTAGAATTCGTTATTTAATAGCATAAATATTATAAGGGCTATTACATACACGCATACACACACAAACACACACACACACACACACACACACAAAGGCCACAATATTATCTTCTCTTCTATCATAAATATAGGATTTCTTACTAAAAAGCTATGCACTTATATTGTTCAACATTCACATAACAATCATATTTATTCGTGTAATATATTAATTATAAATTATTAATTACTACAGATAATTCAGGTTATTATAATAAAGTGGTGAAAGAATAGAGAGAAAATTGCAAATAATAATAAAAATGGTATTTAACATTAAAGCGGAAATATTACTTGTACGTAATATGACATCGTACGATATATGTTATTCAATTTAGAGAATAACTATATATATCCTTTGCATAAATTACTGCTTGAAACTTGGGAACAGAGAAAAGGCATGACATATATCATTGTGGAAACGGATAATACATATATGATGAGCATTAAGTTCTCCACGAGATTATGAAATTAACCGTCATTTTTGCCAGATTATCTCATTATGTACATATTATATACGTATATATATATATATATATATGACTAAATGAATTCTTGGTGTAATAATCTTTTATTACGTTAAATTGCTTCGTATAATTGTTCGACCTCTATATTAACAGTTTAAGCAAAATACTATTTCTTTCTATATATACAGAATGTTAGTTAAGTATGTTGCCATACTCAACAGAGCGATTCTTTGGTTTATTTCAAGTAAAAAAGTCCATATAAACATGTGCCCTAAACGGCTGAGTATAAGCTAAGTATATAGTTAATGTATGAATCACATATGAGGACGCATAAGTATGATGATTTGCACGCCGTGCGAATAATCTTATTAGCATAATATTGTTAAACAATATTGAGCATTCAATTTCTTCCCAATATTGGCTATATCGTTTTTCCAATATTTCACCAATATTGGGCAAAAATCGAATCTTCAGTATTGGGGATGAGGGATTCCATTTGCCTACAAATCGATTTGTAGGCAAAAGAAGCCATCCCTAGGTATGATTCCTTTTTATAGTTCTCCTTCAGAAAAAAATATTTGATGTTATCTACATAAAAATGGTCATAATAATTGTACGAAAGACTCTACTTAAAATATTACACTTTTTTATTCTTAAATATTTTTTAACAAATAAAATGTGTAAATTTATATATTTTAACTTTTTTTCATTATTATCGACAATATATATTTTATATTGAAAAATAATAAAATACTCAAGGCCTCGCAAAGATTCCTTATCACATAAATAATAAAGAGTAAGGCTACTAAATTTTTTAAATAATTTTAGTGCAATGTATATTTGGTTTTCTTAAGCTCCATCAAATACCATCGCGATAATTTTTCATCGTGCGAAGTGAAAAAGCTCAAAAATAAGATGGCATTAAGTCTCGAGGCGAAGTTGATCGCATGGCGGAATCCTGACGCTGCTACTTCCTTTTGTATCCGGTGCGTTATTACGACGACGGAGCCACACGTCTGTGGATTGCAGAATTCGAGACGGTGTCCCAGTTTGAACGCAGCTCTCCTCTGCAAAACGCTTGTATTCAATTTAATATATCGTGACCATAAAGAGAGTATAGAATTCGGCATCGTAGTGCATCGATAGAGTGAAATAAATAAACGCTCTAGGATTGAAAAAATTGTAATCGCTCTATACAATAGTATTTACTGGATCAAAAGAAATGTTGTTATTAATATTTTTAATTAATAATATTTTCAAATCTTTTACAGCTAATCAAACCCATACAATTATCAACTTTAAATATAAAATCGTATCTATAAGAGTGTTTTAAATCTCACATGTCTATTATCTTTATAGATTAGAAAATCTTTTTTTATTAATTTATGTATATGTTGCATTTATATGTATACGTATATTATACTATATATTATACTATATACGATTATATGTACGTATACTTACTATATATATTATATAATAAGATGAAACAATAAACCACTTATAAACGTATCGAGCATTTTTATATTTTTCAGAGATTATTACAATTATGCCCCATGTCAATATATTATACTATTACTCCGTTTTTAGTAATTTCTAACTAACAGAACAGAGATTTCGATTTTTTTAATATTCATTGGTAATAGAATTTATCCGAAAAATCTCTCTGAATTTGCACGTTTTATCAACACTATTTGTAAAATGGAACAATGATTTATTTATTTTTATTCACAGTCGAAATACATATGTGACATTGCATCTGTGTAACATAAATTACAGTTAATTTACTGGTTCGGAGAGAGAAAGAGAATGAGAGAAAGAGAGAGAATAAATAGATGGAGATAGAACACTTTTGTACTCTATGCAGAAATGTAATCCACTATTTTTCTGGCATGAATATATGCGACTGTACAACAGTAACAACTACATCTTCGAAAATGCAAATTTCATGTTTTACTAGAGTGAAGGTATGAAGAAGTCGCTCGTGAAATGTCGCAGCACTTATAATTCAAATCTTCCCTTATAATTTCATTTTATGATTAAGAATTGTGCTGACAATACAAGCGTTGAGAGAACGCATGTATTATTTTTGACACGCACACGTAAAAATAATTTTGTTCCATGCATATGTACGGATTAGAAAATCAAGTTCTAATGATCTTGATCTTGGCATATGTTGTCAGGATCATGATCCTAAGTGACCTTTAAAAGGTTTTAGTTGTCGTTTATTATTTATTAAAAAAATTAGTAACAATAAAAGTTAATTATTCTTGTTTACATTTTCAACAGTATAATATTTTTGCATAGAAAAAATTATAAACCGGTGTAGAATCTTTCGCTTTGCATTGTAAAATGCAGTGGATTCTGCCCCCTCCCCCTACGAGGAGCTCCACTACCAAAAAATTAGACACATAGAGCGGTATTCATAGTCCTTATTTCCTTCTTATTTCAAGACTGTCTTAAGTAATGTCTTAAGACGCTAATACCCTTTGATTGGCTTCTTAAGACTGCAATTAAGATAATCTTGAATATAAGATTCGACTATACCCGCCATAGATTTGGTTGAACCTCGCGCTTCGCGTGGAAAATTGTAAACCCAATAAAACGAGGTTTTTCACAAGCAAAGCGAGGTTTAACCCAAACTTATGTGTTTAATTTTTTAGTAGTGGTACCCTCCTCCTACACCGGAGACGGAATCCTCTGTATTCACGCAGGTTTCATATGAGTTTCGATTTTTCACGCGAAACAAAGTCTACACACGCACGCGCACACACACACACACACACACACACACACACACACACACACACACACACACACACACACACACACACACACACAGAATGGACCAAGATGGATGATACTACCGGAAATTATTCAACAAAAATATTACAAGTTGGAAATAAAATAAAATAATTTCCTATGACACTTTCAGATATAATCAAATTTTTTGTCGAGTAGGTATGTGTGCATTTGTTTAGTATATGTATATACATATGAAGTTCTAACGAGTAAAAAAAATTTGGAATATATGCTAGATAAAAATATTGGCATATAACCTATTATCGTACAGTATTTTAAAATCTATATGTTCAAAACTATAATATTAATTAACAGAGAAAATATATGTTATAAACAAATACAACTGAAACTTCATCTTACAGCGAGCGCAATATATACACGCAGTCAGTTTCCTAAATAAATATTTATTGTCTCCAACTTTATTATATCAAACTTTATTATTAAATTATACTATACAGTCGTGGATATGTGAATTACACACTAGAAATAAATTAAAAAAATATATCTTAGTATTATTCATGCTTCCTCACAAAGAAGATTGCCAAATAGAGATATACATAAATCTAAACTTTATCTAAAATCTCGTGTTAAAACGTGTATAAAATTTTAAGCAGAACTAAAGTAAACGCAATATATTTAAAAAATTTCATTATAATTGAAAAATTCGATGTAATTAATGGTTACTTATTTTTTTATTTACAATTATTTGTGAAGTTTAAATTAGAAATTCAATTAAATTTATAAATTAATCTTTTCAGTTTAAAAAAAATTAATTAAAGTCTCTCTCTCTCTCTCTCTCTCT
>NW_017305885.1:451488-452693 GCF_001594115.1 Trachymyrmex septentrionalis
AGATGCTTTGAATTTTAATTATAGATGTTTTAGCGTTTCGTGTCGTATTCCGCTTGATTCCGATCGATTTGAGTATATCATGACCTTCTAAATTCGTCACTTTTCATGGTACAGGAATTTTCGCCGCACGCGACGTCGTCCCCTCGCAAAGACTTTTCCCGAAGGTTTCTCGCGCTTTATCGGAGACGGCACGCAGTACCTTTCTACGGGTACCTCCTATAGCGTTCGTCGTAGAACTGCAACGATTACAGATGATTTATCGCTGAGACACGCGAATCGCGTGTTGTTGCTTGCTTCGTTTTTCTTAATGTGTGTCAAGATGTGAATTCTCGTCAATGTCGACTGCTCTGTCAAGGTTGCCTCGAGAAACAAATTGAACACTGGCGAAACTTGTACAAATCGTAGAAAGTTTATGTGATCGAAATCACGCGTTCACGTAGATCTGTATGCTTGATTATAACGTGATACGATCACCAGTCGCTACAGTTAAATTGTCGTAATGTAATTACGATACACGCCACTGATTGCAAATGTGGATAAAGTGAGTATTCCTTATAATTATTGAGATCTTAAAAAAATTTTCTGATAGAAATTCTAAGTATCTAATTAAAAAATATAAATTACATATATTATCCTTGTTATATGTAATTTATATACTTTTAAGACATCTTTATTATTATTATATTCATTAGGTATTATTTCAAATACACGAGTACATTGGAAACTAGTGATAAATATCAGAGTATATTTCTTTAATTACGAATTTTAAAAATTGATTGAAAATACATTCCAGGAACACTTCTCGTAGAAATCCATATTTATAAAAATATTGAAAATATATAAACACGGTAAAAATTACGTACACTGAGAAAAGTGTACTAAATTTTAATAAATATTATATTTGTTTAAATGGTACTAATTTAACATTTATTTATGGTAAAAAAATACTTACTAATTGAAAAAAAATAGTAAAACCAAATTAATGATTCTGGTACAAAATATATAAATATATATTTACATTTAGTAAATATTTAGCTAGGACTATTCAAACAAATATTTATTAAAATTTAGTACACATTTTTTCTCTCAGGATATTATATTAAATTAAATAGGTACGTACTATATCTTTCTTTGGAATCGTACATGCTTTAATAATAAATCCGGTCGTGATCTTTTACGGTTTTAAGGTTTTAGGGTCGAGTGGT
>NW_017305885.1:452763-460190 GCF_001594115.1 Trachymyrmex septentrionalis
TTTCTTCTCTAAACTGATTATATCTATATATATATATATATATATATATATATATATATATATATATATATTCAATTTAAAACTTTACATAATTTTTATTGATACAAATTTAATTTATAATTATAAATGATTTAAAAAGTTTTCTTATTTTATAAAAATATTTATTTTTTTGAAATATTTCGTCAAACTCTATGCGAATAGTGTATAATATGAGATATCATTCTTAGGGAACATTAGATGTCAACATTTTTAAGGAACGTGTACTTTCTTTTCTATTAGATAAGATTGGTGTAGAGTATTGAAAATTTCAAGAGGAAGGGCGCGTCGGACCGATTTTACGATGCAGCTATAGCAAGGGTGTTATGTATTCATCTATCGTCTATTTCGGGGATTCACAGACTATCGCAACGAGTTCAAGGAAAAAGTACAGAGAAACGATCTCAATTTATGTTCGCTGCGGAGACACTGCGGTATTACGTGTTGAAAAAACATGATGATGTCAATAAAGCAACAAATCGCAAATTAAGTAAATCTGTACAACTTTCTTAGTGTCGTACTTATATACAAAAATAAGCATGCGAAGATTCAAGCCTTCGTTTACATAGAGTATGTATAACACATCTTGTAGAAATTTGAAATGATCTCATTTAGCACTAAAGTATATTATGAGAATAAGAACCTGAGAATATATCGTAGAAAGATTTTGAGCATAAAACAAATAAAGTTAAAGTACTTTCTTCCTTTAACATGTTTTTCTTATTAATCTGTCTCGATATCTTTTAGGATAATTTTATCTAATTAAAATATTAAAAAAAAAACAAAAATTTATATATCATAAAAGTATTTATACACATATATGTATGCAAATTTAATAAATAATTAACTATAAATTTATAATTTTTTATTTATTAATTAGGTATATTTGTATAAATTTTATTCTTTTTTTTCAATAATTCCTATTTCAATAGATTTGATGTAACGTAAATTTTTGTAAAAGACTTGATAATGGATTCACATAATATTTTATACGATATCCTTTTTGAATCGTAAGTTATACTATTTATATTCCATCAATATATTATACTTTTTATACTATCGCTTTTAGACTGTCGTCAAATATCGCTTTTGCTGCCAGCGTGTTCATTCACCCTTCGACTGTTATTCGCGCTTCTATGGAATCAAAAATAGTACAGGATCTAAAGAAGAAGAATTTATGTCAAGTTGAAGGAAGATGACCTCAATAATTTCAACAGGGTGACGACATCATCAAACTATTGTCTTATCTTCTCTCTGCCTTTTGCATCGTATGATCTTTTTCGAGAAGAACTTTATATTGAAAAATTGACATTATGTATTTAAATAAGTTTTCTTTCTAAAAATACAAGATTTTGTAAATCATTAAACGAATGTATTTTAACAATGTGTTAAATTATAGTTATTTTATTATTTTATTAATATTTTCGTATAAATTATAACAAGATAAATTTTTTTAGAATTATTGCTTATAACTTTTTCATCATTTTTTTCCTATTAAGTAAAAATATAAATACTAAATAAATATTGAATTATAGCCATATTCCATTTAATGCAAACAATGAAAATTAATATATAGATACGTGAAAATAATAATCATTGCGTAATATTATTGTAAATATATATAATTTAATTTATTTTATTTTGTATTTACCAATTATAATTGATATAGTTTTGTCCACATTGAATAATATTGTTATACATATATAAATGTATGATACAAAACGCTGGAAAAATTGTTAAATGCGGTCGAAGAGTGTATCTCGGTGAAGATAAAATAGTGTAAAGCTGGATAATTATATACACGTTCCGCTGCAAGCACCATCGCTTTTCATGTACGCTGACCGCGTTCGAGTTAATTGTAGGCATTTTAACGTCGCAGCGTCGTAATTTTCAAAAATATCTACGAAACGAAATTTTCGTGCTAGCGAATTTTTACAAGCGCAGATAATTGGTCGCTTCCAATTACCGCGGTACTTCGCTATATAAATACATTCTCATTTGTTAGACAGCATGCATATCTAAAATTGGGACATGCAACGTTTTAAAGCATCATTTGGACACAAATCTGAATGACGTTTTTATAGAATGTCTTACATCTCGATTTGGAATATGTGTTATTTGAATTAATCTCGTTGAAAAACTTTATCTTTGTATTATTATCTCATCTTTATTATTTTAGAAATATACAAGTTCAAATTTGAATATCATTATTAATTTTCAAATCAGACGTACACATTTATATACAAGTCTTAAAAAAGATGACTAAAAAAGGTTACCTGGTCAGTAGAAATTGAACGATGGATACCATCATTATCTCTATCTATTATTGAACAGCTTTTACTGTGCAAGAGGTCAAGAATTCTCATACGGAAAAAGAAACTTCAATAAATAAATATCTTTTTATATCGTGTCAGAAATAGAAAATTGCTAAATAAATAATACTCAATTTTATTTTGTACGTATTTCTTTTTGCTATCACCGTTTCACCGTATTTCAAAAAAGCGTAAAAATAATTTTAATTACAATATCTATACATTAACAAGTAGAAATACAAAGAAGTTGTGTTAAATTATACAATTTTAATTTTATTTTTATGTAAATGCTATGTAAATTTATTTATGTAATACATATAACATTATTTACTAAATACTACGACAAAAAGTTCCTTTTGGAAGGAAAAGAAATTAGATAGAAAGGGGTCTTATGTTTATGGTATTCCTCGTTGTCGAGTAACACTAAACGTAAAGTTATTGCAGACCAAGTTTTGCAAATTTATACTCCCGTCAATTATTCACCTGAGTAGCCCAGGTTCGACGTCGCGCGCAAGATAGATTCTGTTCTCGTTTCGAGTATTCTCGATGCAAATTTAAACTCTCCCTCGCTGTTTCGATGCACACACATACGTAAAGAACAGTGCGCCGTAAGTTCCTCTCACCTAGATTTTCGATGCACGTCTTCCGTTTTGGTTTCTTCCGTATCCATTTTTATCTCAAAGAAGTCCTTTCTATTCGAGCGTTTTACCTTTAAAGAACTTTAGAACGTTCCTATGCAATATCTTTTACTATAATTGCCGTTTTTTAAATTTTGTTTAGATTTCTGACAAAATTTAAAAAATTAATTAATTAATTATAAAAATTTATCAAATAAATAATGTGCCTAATGTAAAAATATATACAACTATCCCATCATAAAATTTTTGAAAGTTATATCACGGTATGAACAATTCGCATGAATAATTCTTTTTTTATCAGTAATGTGGAATTTCAATATTTATTGTGTTCACCGTTACACGGTGTAGTATATTGCCAAATACTACTATAAAGTTTTTATAAAACAAAGAAAAATTCATAGACTACAAAAGCAATTGGCGAGTGCATTGTATACACAGGCAATGCGTGCAATTTCGTTTTGCTACGAATATCCGCCAGTTTGACCCAATAACCTAGCAGCGTCGAAACGCAACGGAAGTAACGCGGTAGCGGATCACATCCGATGTTCTCGCGCCAACTTGTTCCGATATCCGGTCAAATTATTGCCAATATGCTATTAACCTATCAAGATTACGAACTGCAGCCTGCACAGTTTTATGATTTTGAGATTCATTTAGTATCTTTTCCGATGTAAATGTTACGCTCTAAACATATCATAAAAGTTTATCTCTGTCGGGATATCGTTGTGTAAATTCTACTCTGACATTTATGATTTTTCACAGTTAGCAACAAGGTTTTTACGATTAATCAATAATTCCATGTATCCTAGTACACACATTGCTATAATTGAGCAATCTAAATGAGAATATACAACATGATGTGCAAACGTGCAAATTTTTTAAAAGCAAGTGTGCACATTCCGTCACTCTGAATATTGCTTTAAATAAAAAAGGATGAGCATATTAATTTACTTAATAGAGAAAAGCAATAAATTTTCAGTAATTAAATCTTTCGAAGAATAAGAGAGATAGAAAAGATTAATATTTTTCATTCTATTTATAATACATTTTTACAGAGAATAGAAGAATCTGAAGTAGAAACGTGTTAATTTTTCTCCATAATGTAATTGGGAAAGGTTGAAGAAATCTCTCTCTCTCTCTCTCTCTCTCTCTCTCTCTCTCTCTCTCTCTCTCTCTCTGTGTGTGTGTGTGTCTCTCTTTCTCGAGGGAAAGAGAAAAGCCGTTGTTGCACTTTGATTAAGCGAAATTGGTCATTTAGCTAATTAAATAATTGAAAGATACACGCTAGAACCTTTAATTTCATTTCCGTTCTTTAGTTCTTTCCATTATTTTTAATAAAATTTGAAGAACTTTTATACGCTGATTAAGTATCCAATTTGTAGGATAATAATAAGATAATTAATAATACATTTGCACGTAATAAATTATAATCTGTGTTAACTTGTAATTGCCGATATAGAATTATCAATACGCTAATTGCCATTCTCTATTAAAAAAGGAAAGATCTCTTTTTGCACGTAAGATTAAATCAATGTCCATCGAGTCAGGTGAATGAATATTTGGAGCAATCTACATCGTGACATGAGTGACTACTGTCACACTCCCTCTCACTCACCCCTATTTCGTCGCTTCAAAATTTACATAGCTGTGAGAAAGCTATGAGAATAATGCACGGATTAATCAAAAACGGTGCCGCTTGGAGAAGTGACAATGTTGAATATGTATGCTACATGTGTTTGAATAATAAATACACATTGAAAATTTCGCACATTATAAATGCCAAAATGCATATAACAATTAAGAATGTAAGAATAAAGTAAAAATATAATAAAAAAAAATCAAATTTATTTGCTTATTGTAAAAAAGTATGAAACTATGAGAATATAATTGTTTTTGCTATTTATAACGTTAAACATTTCTTGCCTACAGATAAGAGTGGTATCTAATATTACAAGTATCTAATAATACAAGTCTAACTGTCTAAAGATACTAATAAAGATAAGAGTCTAACAATTCATGTTATCTATTAACGTGTTTAAAGTTAATTTACCACGACTACATTTGATCTCGGTACTTAGATTTGCTCTAAAATTTTGGCCTGGCTTTGTTCACATTCATAAATTTGTCACGAACAATTGACGATTGACACTGAATGTTTTATACGTTGACAGGGATTGTCAATACTTAGATTGACAATAAATATCGATCGTCCGAGGATGTTAGGGTCTCGAGGGCCGTCGACTCGTGGCAGCTGCTTTATACCCCTTTCATTCCTGTCGTTCGCTTCAACTTGTTCATCCCTCCCTCTCCCTTGCTTTCTTCTCGTCGTCTTTTCATTCTCCAATTTCTCTCGTGCTCCGGGCGATTCTTTCTAAAAATAGGCGCGCATCGAATAACGAGCTGGGGGTGGCGGCAGTGGCGGCGGCAGCGGCTAAGGCTGAAGTTTGCATTGTGAACGCGTATAACGGTGTATATGACTAGTACCCTCCCCCTCCCCCTTCGCCTTCTCCCTACTCTGGATGTAACCGTAGATTTGACCCAATGACCCAGCGGACGAGCCCGAAAAGCTGCGGAAACGCCCGAATGGATTTCATCCTCGACCCCGACTCACCATGTTCTCACCCCCTACCTCTCTCTCTCTCTCTCTCTCTCTCTCTCTCTCTCTCTCTCTCTCTCTCTCTCTCTCTCTATTCGGAACCAACTCTATGCTCTCTCACATTCAATCCCTTTATTCCGGTTTCCTGCCCGGATAGAGGTATCCTTCCCTCGCTAACGCTGATCGACTATGCACGTAGATATAAATATTTTGTTATGTCACATGTACCGCGGGTGTCTAATGAAACAGCATATGATATGTGGCGCTGTAATGCGGCATCGACAGGCTATCTCACGTTATATATCGATAATATCACACGATGATTAATCTTTGCGGTTGTTTTCGGGATAATCAGACTGAGCGAACTGTCGCGGTAATATAATGTATCATGAAATGCGGAAGCCGCGTTATGCGAACGCGCTACCGAGCTCGCATACCGGGATCCTCCGAGTCCTCCTACGAATTCTCGGGATATCTTCAATGCAATTATGCGAATCCGTATAACTCGTTTGCGATATTAAATGGAGCGAGATAAATATTTGCATATCGATTATTTAAAGATATATTGTATATATAAAAGTGCGGCATATTCATACAGATAAGATATATAAAATATGTGACCCACCTCCCCTATTCCTCTTACACTTTTATCGCATTAAATTTTAGAAAGACAAATTGTAAAATAAATTTTACATTAATTCTTTTTCAATAAAATAATTTTTTAACAGAATATATTTAATAATAGTAATATTAATGTTAACTTTAATAATAATAACAACAATATTAATAATATTAATGTTAATAATAATATTAATAAATTAATATTAATATTAATAATATTAATATTTAATATTAAATATATTGTAACATAAAGCACTTTGTGTTTTTAATGTTTATGATATAATTTAATTTTGAATGTTATATTTCTTCCTTTCTTTGTTAATCTACAAAATTAGACAGATAGAAATCAGTGTAAATACACTTTGATTCGCGATAATGTAAACTGTATTGCATGATCCAATATACATCCACAATATATATCAAGTTCAGATACTGTGTGTTGTTTGCAATATAAATATGTATAAGCACATATATGATACATGCATACAAGATACGTACGAGATACATTCACCGTGACAGCCTGTTTCGTCTCTTTACTCTCGGCAGTCTTCCAAGCAAGAAGATATTGCAGAATATCTCTCGCCTTGTACAGAAAAAAATATCTTGATAAAGTAACAAAAACATTATTGCATTTGCATCACTTGATAAAATCCTTAAACGAGTAATTGGACTAATTTAAATTATTTGTTTTATCCTAGAATGCACAGAATGTACACACATACTGACAAATAAATCCTATGTCGTTTATTTTATCACGTATAATTTTTGTGTTTCAATAAAAAAAAAAGAATAAAATATTAAGTTAAAATTAATATTATATCTTGAAAATAGGTATATTACATATATCATTTTTTTTTACTTTCTTATTATATGTGCGTATTATTATATATAAATAAATATTATTATGTATACGTACACAAATACTTATATATAAATATATAAAATTTGAGTATATAATTAAAAATTTATTTCAAAATGAAATAAAATTCATCCAATAATGTCGGTTATGTCGGTATCTTATAACTGATAAAGATAACTATCAGAACATGGATCAATTTAAAAAGTATCAATATCGCCCACATTTGACGTTTTCTACGTTTTGTTACATATTTTATTCATTCTATTCTAGATACATTCTATTCTGAGCTTCTCTCGGCAGTTATTCTACATGGCATTCTCCATTCTCCAAGTGTGATCTTTTCTCAAGGGTGAAGACCTTTTTCG
>NW_017305885.1:460277-463828 GCF_001594115.1 Trachymyrmex septentrionalis
ATCTTAAATATATATATATATATATTTATAAATATTATTAATATACAATTTAAAAAAATATTTAAATGCACATAGGTATGTATGCATATTAAGCTAATAATTATTTCAATTCATACAGTTTCCGTCATAGCATTTACTTTATTATTTATTGGAATGTCTGATAAGTTGTCGAAAATATATTTCCACTAGGGCAATACCTTTTTAGGGAAGTTATTATTAGCATACTGTAACACGATTAAATACTCATCGCGGAAATGTCGCGAGTTTCATAAGTTTATAATTTCGACGGTTAAAAACGATGTCTTTAATTATGTAGCATACATTTCAGTGATGCTTCTTGAGTTGCAATATTCATTTATCTTATCGTGTTAAATTTAGAAACAACAGAATTTTTACTTATTAACAAAAATTTTAATTAAGTTGTATTAATAGTATTATTGATTCTATAAGTTAAACGTCTAATAAATGTAATTAATTATCCCTTTGAGGATCGCAATTTTCTAACAAGGTAACTTATGGAAGACCTTGCTTTCTAAAGTTTTCGAGGTCGCTGAATTCGAGTCTTAAAATTCTAAAATTCAAATTTCGAAAAAATGATCTGGTTATCGTGAAACTCGGTTTTAGGAGCTTCTCGTAGTATCGAATTTCAAAAAAATAATAACTTGAAGGCGGATCTAGTGCTATACAGTTCACAATCAGAGTTTGAAAGTCAATACTAGAGTTTAGAAATCAATACTAACTGTGTAATGTATCACTGATGATCTTCAAATAAAGCAAAATAGTATATTTCTTTTTTTTATATAAAATAATTCTGATATAAATATGAGAGACAGAGCTTACTAATTAACTAAATTGGTATTTTGTTCAGTTTAAAAAATAACAGACGTTTTATTTAATATACATATATCGTTGTTTATCTCGCATCTACAATATCTCATTTTATATCTTGTAGAAAACTTTCTTTGTATAATTACTTTATAACGTAACAAGTATTAACATTCTTTTTTCTTCAATAACAAGTCAAACTTCTGTACTAGTTTTACAATGAAAGTCTCCTAAGATTAATGGTTTAATAAATAAATGTACAAATAAATTTTATTTATTTACTTAACAACCAATTCTTGCAGTGCAATAAAACTTTAAACAAATAATTTTGATTATTTAAAATATTTATACAAAAAATTATGTAATTTTTATAATTTTTTATGTTAAAATTCTAATTTTTATAATAAGTGTTTATATAAGTTATACGATTGTTGTTCTCGTCTTTATGGATTATTTTCATGGACTAGTCGTAAAATTCTAACATTCTTTTACGCGTGCTGTGCAATATTTAGCAGGTGTAATTTTTCTCGATCATAATTTTAATATTTCTGCGTACATATACGTATGTAATTAATTAACAGAAGCAAAATTTAAGGAGGTAACCATTCATAAAACAGATGTTCACCTAGAGACTTCAGACTTCAAGATTTCACGAGAACTTCACGGACTGTCATCGAACTTCGCCGGACTTCAACGGACTTCGTCAGTTTCAACGGACTTTTCCGGATTTCATCGGACTCACTATTATGAACTTCATCGGACTACGCTGAACCTCAATGGACCTCGGTGGGCTTCAGCGAATTTCATCGGATTTCGAGAAATTCATCGGATTTCTGACGAATATGTACACCGGAATTCAAGAATGGTTACCTCGTATTAAATGGTACATACACACAGACACACAGGCACATGTTAAAAATAAAAGCGCATACACACGTTAAAAATAAAAAAAAATGTAAAACAATATCATTTTATTAAAAGTATTTGGAATACAGCATCACATTTCTTTCGTATCACATTACTGTAATATTTGTATTTTTATTATAGGAAAAAAATAGAATGCGCAGTATTAGCTTTTGTTTGTTTTTTATTAGCTATCTATAGAATGCTATATAAGATAATAATTCAAGCGTCGTCACTTCAACAACTTTATAAGTTCTTATTTATTTCATAAAAATTTACATTACTGTGGAATAAGATAACACTTCGTATTGCTTTGGTAAGATTTTCTGCAGTTATCGTATAAATTTTGTGCTATAGCATTCAAATAAAATAGCGTACATTTGTAAATCTATTTGTTTCTGTGCGATAAAATTTATTCTTCTGATCATTTTTTACGAAAAAATAGAATACACACACACACACGCGCGCGCGCGCGCGCGCGCATGTGAGTGTGTGTGTGTGTGTATATATACATGCTAATCAATGTGTACTAAGATTTTACGGAAAAAGATGTTTCCCAGCATAAAAGAAAGCAATGGTATAAATTTCATAAAACATTTTTCAACACTATCTGATATTTGTGGGCGCCGGGATCCTGCGGATTCTCTTTCGTTCAAACGAAATGGGATAATATTAATCGTCCAAAGTATCGCGCGCAACACGATACGATACGCGCTTATCCTGGCCCTGAGAGAAATGTGTTTTCAAGGCTAAAGAATAAAAAACAGGTTGGCAAGTTATATCTTGGAATCGATGTTCACGTGGGGGGTAAGCTCATGAACTAAAAGAAGTTGTACTAGGTCAAGCATAAAATCACATTTTAAACTCTAATATTGACTGTTTTGACATTCAGAATGTAAAGTAAAATAATTTATATGCATGTGCTTTGCATAATTAATATTATAATAAAAAATGAATACTTATTTATGTATTTCAAAAAATTACAAATAAAAATTAAATAGAACTATAATACACACACACACACACACACACACACACACACACATATATATTCGTTATATACTATTATCCGTTTTACTGATATAATTATAATAATATCATTTTTTCTTCGCTAGTAGTTTTACTTATATTTTTTGTTTTATTTTCAATTTATTATATATAAACAAATACAAATATACATATACATATATATGGGCGTATTATTTAAGGAAGGCTAAATTAGAGTTGAGACTTTTGAACTCGAGAGAGTAATCGAGTGATATGGATTATTTGACTTGTTTTATTTTATATCATTATTTTTAATTAATTACTAGCAGATAAATCACAAAATCACAAATAAATTTAATTTATTTTTTTCTTGAAGTTGTAAACTGATTCTTCGAATTAGAAAAACTTAAATTCATATATAACTAGCCGTCTTGAATTCTCAGATTTTTCTATTATTTTTATTTGTCGCAATCCTCAACTATTTATTGAATTTTATAATTAATTGTCATAACCATTACTAACTAATCATATCTATTATTACAAATATTCAATATTTCTAGCTAAAACAAGTATTTTTAGTATCAATATCACATTATTATTCCTTTACATAATCTATAATATTGTATAAATATATATGCAAATATATATGCAAATTTGTGGCGTAGCAAAATGCAGGAACTTGAATGTAAAAAGCAGTGGTTAATATAACAATGCAATTCGGTAAAAGATAATCTTCGATCTGTCATGACAGCAAGTTTTCATTACAAATAAGTAAGTGCAAGCGTGTAAAAACGACGCCATGAACTTGTGTCACATATAGCTAACATGTAGGTATA
>NW_017305885.1:463928-470336 GCF_001594115.1 Trachymyrmex septentrionalis
ACGACTTGCAAAACGACGCCATGAACTTGTGTCACATATAGCTAACATGTAGGTATATAGATATAGCATATGGGCACGCTTTTCCAACTTTCCACGAGTTTCAAAGCTGCTAAGCTTGTAACAAGTAAAATATGCTAACCGAACTCAGTTGTCTGTCGCAATCATTTCTCAAGAGACATTTCCCTGCGCGGCTTATGCCTTTCCGTACTATATTTTATTCCTCTATAAACCTAATGAGATCTTATTTTTTCGTAACTGTATAATTCTGGTTTTTTTTTCGTCCATCTTTGAATAAAATTATTATAAATCATGGCAATTTTTAAACGTTTACTATTATGATTAATACAATATAGGAAAATAGAATATAATAGATTTGTTTTGAAAGAAAACAATTGAAATAAATGATAGGATTATAGTGAATAGATTGAATTAATTCACAATTGAATCATCGACGTCGCATTGACGTGCCATGAATATTTTATGAAAATTACAAATCCTCTGAGCATTTGCCAGGGCTGGGCGTAAATGGAGATCTGATATACAAGTATTGTACAAAGTAAAAATGATTATATACGTGTATGCATATGATTATATATGTGCATGAAATTAAAAAAAATCTTTTTTCAAGAAAAAGACTTCAAAGTATTTAATTCTCACTTTCGATGTACAAAAGATTTGATTATTTTCTTTATTCGCGTTATCTAGAATATACCGTTACTTAGAAAGTCCATTACTTTTTTTCAATGCTAAAATAAGACATTAGACTTTAAAATTACATTATTTAATAATTATTATTAAATGTAACGATCAATTTTCAATCTTAGAGTTTTAAACTAGTCTCACTGCAAGCTGTTCTCTCTTTATATTAAATTTATCTAATCAATCTTCTATAATTACTGTAAAATGTTACAATGTTATCGTTACAGACAAAAAAAAACAACAATGGTATTAACAAATAATGCGTTGCTTTCCAATCCTGAAAAAATCTAATGAATCGTTTCTCTCTATGGATTCAATCTCTCGAATGGATTCAATTCCAATACTGCAAAAAACTTGTTAAAATAAAGCTTTTCACCGATTTAATATATATATGACATACATATTGAGACATTAGTCATCAACTCTCTGAGCAATACAAAATGTTTCGTATAGTGTTTATTGACAGATAGCTGGCGTTATGATTTAACTAACGAGCGCGCGGAGTAGAAGGTTCAGACTTCATCTCGACTGTATGTCGCACTGTATGTCGTGAGTTATTTCCCTGGCTGATGATTTTCAATCACGATAATGCATCAAAGCGATATTATACACGCGTGAGCACGCGAGCAGGCCCATCGTTATTCGCCAGCTCCTGTATACCAGCTCTATGTAATTTACTTCCGAAGCAGTGGCTTGGGTCGTCGAACATATATGCACTATATATACATATATATTGTCGCTAATAGTTTCCTCTCTCATTACATTATTATGCAGCGTGATCCACTGCGTCAGTGGCTTTATATGGTCTCTTTGTAACGGTGTAATTGTAACTTTATAAAGCTGCACGCTTGATGTCTCTGCTTCCGGTATAAAGATATAAAGTACACCCTGTATAGTTATCTTCTTTCCTGTTTTATCTATTTGGTATAAGCTGTCGTGTAAAATCAAACTACGAAGAATTTCTCGATCAAACGAAATCAATCGATGATAGATTCTTTTATTTAATAATAGATCCTTTTTCTGCATCTATTGTTTATTATAATTTTTATTACAAATTTATAATGTTGAAAGATATCTATTGATAAATATATGTATTAACTGATACATAATATAAAAAAAATTATAACTATTATATCATAAAAAAATATTTTTATCATTCTCAATATCGTAGTCATCATGGTGCTAACTTCAAATATAAATCTTTCGAACGTTGAATAATTGTTACAAAAAGTTGATAGTCGAGAGTGATGATTTTATTTTGAGCTGATTTTTGTTTTTTATGACACTTTACGTCATGCAAAACAATTTCCAGAAGAAAAAGTCTGAAAAAGTACGAATCATCGTTTTTTGTTCGGAAAGTTGTCACGCAACGTGTAACACAAAGATACAAAAAGAAGAGTACTGACAATCCTGTATGGTGCGTACAGCACTCGAAGGTAAATAGAATTTATTATCCTTAAGAAGAAAGGCAGGGGATTTCTAGAACATCTTCCATGTCGAAGAAAATTTAAGAGACTCCGTGGTCTTCATAAAAAAGTCTTTCTCGATACTTCGCATAAGCATGACAAACGCCAACAATAACTAGAATAGAAATTTCGCATATTTCAGTCATAGAATGGATAATAAATAAACTTCTCTTTTCCACTTTACTCGTAATACCATAATATTCTACCATAATTATCTTATTATATAAATGTCAGTAACTTTTCGTCGTAATATATTTAAACCGCTTTATAATTAATCATCTAATGCAATTTTAGGATTAAAATATATTGCATATATTCTGTATAATCTTCTTATCACATATAACTTTGGATCGACATAAGAACTTAATTTTCCTGTATATTTATTAAATATTATGATAATATTACACAAATCAGAAATATAAAATTATTGTATAAGTATTATTTTTAGAGTATATACATTTCGGATTATATTATATAATTTTTTACGTATTATTTTTAACACTTATTTGATGAAAAGAAGAGGAATAAAATCAACAAGCTGCATAATTTTGCTAGTTGTGTTAAACTTTTAATCAAATCTAACATAAGTTTCAAAATTTTATCCGCTAACATAAGTTTCAAAACTTTAGCCGCTAGGGCTTACTAATTAGAACTTGAAATGTGTACGTGATATTTTGTGCATTCTCCTTTGGAATCAAATAGCTAATAAGTTAAAATACTAATCAAAATGCAATTGAATAGATTCACCTTCATTTTCTAGCTTAACTACTGTTGTCACTTTCGAATATACATATAGTATATGAATACAGCAAATTCCTGCAGATTCCGGAAATTCAAGACATCCTAATTAAGCAAATCGATATCAAATTAAATGATTTATTCGTTTTAATCCTTCCGTAACTGTCAAAGAGTTTATTTATAATGCTTAAATCTACATCGCGATAATATGTGAAATATTATTGCATAAAATTTGCGCGACATTAGCGAAATTATTCTAAATGCTCGCTTAATTATGCAGAATTAGTATTAGAGAATATTGATTCGTATATAATAAATAATTAATAATTTCCCTCTTTATCTTAAATGAATATGTAAGAATGACAATTCTAACGATTTGATGGATTATTAATTAATTTGAGGTTGTGATAAAAATTCATAGAGATAATTTTGAGGGAAGCTATTACAATTGTTCCAATCTTCTAATTTTTAACACCATGTCTCTTTATTATTAAGCTCCAAATTAAAATTTCATTAAATTTAACTGAAAACCGTTTTATTATTCGTTCTCGTCTTTTCAGTGTACGAAAATCTTTTATTCATTAATCATTTATAGCTTGAAAAATTATTGTTTTAAAATTTTCGCTCAAAATATTAGGCCATATTAGCTAAAACGTGATTTATCTTTTTCTGTATGCTTATCGAGATTTATCTATTTTTATATATTTTAATAAGAAAAAACAAAAACTTACGTTGACTGCTACTACGTCGTATGATATTCTCCAGGAAAGTGTTTTGGGGGGCTACTAGGCCCCTACGCCCCCCTGGCATCCTTTCTTTGTTGAATGGTCCCGGATCCTGGTCGCTGCGATGGCTATCAGGATCTCGGCCAGCTTGTGCCGGCTAAGATGATTATAAGCCGCCTGCGATACATGACAAAAGTCCTTCGTTTTTTTTTCTGCTCTTTCTCTTTTCACTCGTTATCACCAGTAATTCACCTCAGGTATATCTCTTGATATACACATAACAAAATGACGATACACCTCACCCACTTGGAATCGTTTACGATAACGCTCGAACGCGACAATTCACCGTTGCGATTCATTAAATTGATCGTACGACGCGCGCCAACTATTAAGCGCTAGCACTTATTTGGGAAAAGTCATTAAAATACGTTAAAACAATTTTAACGCGGTTTTATGGAACTGTGTAACAAGTGGCTCTCCAAAGTAAGCATTTAGTTTTTAGAGGAATTTTACAATTTCACATGAAATGATTCCGCAGCACTCTTGATGAGAAAAAATAGTCCTGATAGTCACTTTCGACAAATCAATAAGACTTTTTGTTGCTTATAAACTTATATAGTTGAAACAAATTTTAATTCAGTTTTGGCGTTTCGTTTCAGCGTTGAAGATTATCGGCTGCCTACGATTTCTTAGTCGACCAAAACTTCCGACGAGTAACGAAAAACAGAGAAGGCCGCAAATTTCTTGGGAGATTTTTCTTGCCGTGGATTCTCGTATCGTTTACTATCCCATTAGGCGGTCGAGTGGAAGTTCAAAAAAGTCTACCATCGACGATTCTTCGATAAATATAATAGCGGAGGTAGGAGCGACGACTTCTTTCGTCACCTGAACGATGTCCTCCTTCCTGACATCATCACGGCAGCTCGGAATAGGACAGCTACGTGTATTAACGATTTTCTCGACAAGGAGAAAGAAAAATGAATGGTTTCGTAGAAATCGATCGCCTTGAGAATAGCCGGATGAAAAAAGTAATTTACCGGTTTGTTCAATTTACTCAGGAAAATTGACACGTGTTTAGCACGTATAATTATTCGCTTGTTTGATAATCGATAATGGCAGACGAAATTCAGGGGTGCGATTATCGAGATTTGTTTCTTGAAATCAACGACGTTTTCGCGCCGGCTTGTCTTACTATTCTTTTGCTGGATCGATTTTATAAATCGGGTTGACAATTCAACTGGAAGGCCGATGATGTTTAAAAGGATTAGTATTGGCCCAAAAGATCGCTCAACACCAGCGGCAACTGGCGCGTTGTTAGTCGACGGTTCACCTGGCCTTTCGAAGACCCTCGAGCGCGCTTCAAATTCGTTTATCGATTTGCACGTTCGGTACTCATTCGAAATTCCAGTCGCACGTGCTTGACCGCGCACGCTCGTTTCAGCGAATACGTTTATCGACTTTCCTGACCTCGTCTCAAAGATACTGGCTGTTATTGTTGACCGCAGCGATCTATCGATCGGTCCAGCAGTCGGTCGTTCGTGCAATTCGTCGAATTCGTGCGGTATAAGTATCGGCTGGAAGAGCCTAAGAATCGAGCCGTCGCGAGGGAGGAAGAGGAGGTGGACAATCGATCGGAGTATGGCACCGATCGATCCACCTGGCCGTCGTCCCTCGAGAATGATCACGTATGTTAACGATGATCGTGATGAGCGGGACGATGCCCTTTTCTTATCCGCGTGCCCAAGACATCGATGGGCGTGAGTCCTCGACAGTGCTCCCAGAAGTGTCGTCGGCCGATGATGGACGATACACGACCGATGACCCATCTAACCGCAATCCTTCCAAGTGATCGCTCTCGCGGCGACGGTGACGAATTCGCGATGACGACGACGACGACGACGACGACGACAGGTAACGTGACGACTGCGCCGTTGTACCCGCGACGTCGTTCTCCACATCCTCGGCGTCCTCCTCAGCGTCCGTGCAAGCGGTATCCGCGGAGGAGGACATCCCTCGGTAGAGATCTGGAGAGATCTATGAGACGTTGACAGTCACATGATCATTTCGCGTAGATGCGCTATCTCACGATGAGAAGCACTTGAATGCAGACTCGATCATGCGATTCTCTTTGATAAGTCCTAGCGTATTCCAGGGCGATCCTTTGCACTCGATTTCTTGTTTATAGAAAGATCTTCTGATGATTGATGATCGAACGATGGTAATCGAAGTTCAAATGACGATAGTAACGAAGGGCTGTAAACAAAAAAGATAATTATTTATGTAGTTATGAAAAGAGGTAATATACATAATAAAGTTTAACATATAAGTTTTTGACAATAGAGCTGACGTGAGATATTAACTATTCATGTAAGTGAATGTAGCATAATGTACGAAAAGATAAGATAATTGTACCCAATATGGAGTATCCAAGTGTTGTGATTTTTGCTGAGACCATCATTGTGGATACCGATAGTCAGGTTTAAAATAAAAAAACATTAATTAGAAATATGAGACATTTTCAATATTTACATAGTTGTAATGAAGATTTAATTATCTATACAAACAGTAAAAGTATATCGCATTGGATACTATAGTTACTTTATTTTAAATAGATTACTAACAATATATAAGATTACAGCTAGTTTCATCATGTATTATTTGATTTTCTGTTTCTCTGAGTCAAATGTTTTACTTGGAAGAAACTCGATTTTGCGAAAATCGGCTTCATCTAGTTCACGATTGTCCCGACTAATATAACTTCCTCGCACTGGAAGAAATAT
>NW_017305885.1:470436-471855 GCF_001594115.1 Trachymyrmex septentrionalis
TGAAAATCGGCTTCACGATTGTCCCGACTAATATAACTTCCTCGCACTGGAAGAAATATAGCGATCGCAGATGAACTCTTAATGTTATTCGAGAACTTTCCAATTCTGTGCTCTCATCATTCGTATGCAAGTGCATCGTTATTGCGTCATTTATTGATTCTAAAAATAGCAACTACCATATAAAATTGATTATGAATTTTAAAAAATGTATGTATAATCGTATATTGTATTGTACGTGCCTTGCGGGATCGGTGAACTCTATTCCTACTGACATGCTCAGGGCGGGCGTGGTCGATCGTATCATATCGTGAGAGTATAGAATATGACTCGTTTGCTATATCATAATCTTTATACAGTTTAGCAGATAAATCAGATAATTATTAGAGTCTCATGTTTATGTATAAATTTCGTCAGAATTGTTAGAATATGTATGTTACGTTTCACAAAATATCCACTACATACATATAATAGGCTTTTATATCGTATTTTCAAACTTTTGACAGTTTAAGTAAAAACGAGGCTTATCTTTCCTCAAATAAAACGATTTATGTAAACAATCATTATGCGATGTCAAATTTATTTGATCATTCTGGATTATTGAGATTACTCTCTATTACAACTCCATTAGTACTAACTGCACGTGTACTCGAACTATGAATATCGTGTTAAAGAATACTTAGAACTGACTAACCTCTAACTTAAAATATGTATATCAAATATACAAGATACACAGTCTAGCAGTCATGGACATGGCAGTTAAGATAGAAGTGGCAAACGAGATCGCTCGATATAGACTCGCGATTCGATTGAGCACTATTACGATATCATTTTAATTCAGAAATACAATGTATTTATCAATCGTACATATATCTTTTTTTGCAATTGCCCTGAAATCAAAGATAAAACTATTAAAAAACAACACTATCTCGAAATAGTGTTAACTTTCAGAAAAACTTGTGAATACATGTATAATTGAAGACATAACGAGCACGTGATAAGATTCCCGGAAACTTCAATTGCGTTGGACATACCGAACCAATCGCGATTATTGATGTAGCACGACAAGGCAGTTTCGATTAATTCCTTAGACATGTATATTCCCGTTCTTACATGTTTAATTTCAAATCGATTGAAACAAAATGATACTTTACACCTATATACCGCCACCTATTTTAATAATTCCGCTCAATCTTTACCACTTTTATGTAAAGATTTATAGACTGTTTATAGACATTTAATAACAATTTATAGACAGTATAAATGATAATATTGCATTTAAATCGTCTTGGCCTCTTAAATTTTCCAATATTATAACATGTTAATAAATCTTTTTCACACATATCTTCTTTAAAACGCATGCACGCGTACACACACACACACACACACACACACACACACACACACACACACACACACACA
>NW_017305885.1:471955-472192 GCF_001594115.1 Trachymyrmex septentrionalis
ACACACACACAAATTATTTATACATCATTGGTTTTATAAATGCGTTATTTAAATTTTTGACCAATGTATAAATTTATAGATACATGTAACATCATTTTTTAAATCTCTTTCTGCTTGATCTCCCGCCTTTTTTCTCTTTCTCTTTTCATATGTGAAGTAATATATATATATATATATATATATATATATATATATACAATATATATATCTGTATATATTTTATATAAAAGAGAACCA
>NW_017305885.1:472292-476438 GCF_001594115.1 Trachymyrmex septentrionalis
ATCTCCAAAAGATAGTTAATTCTTGTAACAAAAACTGGACAAAATTTGATGATTTTTCTCAAATGTTAAGAAGAATGCAAATGAATTAAAAAAATTAAAATAAATTATATTTTATTAATTATAATAATAAATTTATATATAAAATGTAAAATAATATATTAAATGTAAAATAATATTATATGTATACATTATACAATATTTTAAGATGACAATTATTCAATTTAATTATAGATTTTAAATGTACAGTTTCATTTTATTTATACGTAAATATGAATTATAATCATAGCTATTTACTTAATTATCATATCCACAATTTACGAAACTTTATTCGTATTGATATGCATCGATAAATAAAAGATTGTTAATTACTTAAAGTGCAGATCAACTTTACTTAGAAAAATTATAGCATTGCAAAGTAGATATTATACTATGATAATCTACGAAAGCGACACCGAAAGATCTTAAGGCAGTGTACTTCAATCTAAATGATGCTTAAAGTATACTTCTAAAATGAAATGAAGAATATGAGTGTGACATAAACCATTTGTGTTTAAGAAGGTAATATTATTATTGTTTGAATTAGAATAATATTCTTATTAGTTTACTTCATTTATAATAACCATAGATAATCTTACTGAGAATAGAACAAGGCAATACCCATACAACAAATCATTCCAGTAACATTGCAACGTTCTAATAATATTGCAATAATATTGCATACATTGCAATAATGTTGCTGCAACTTTTAGTGCTGTATGGATATATTGACACTTAAACTACAAACTTACGCTGCAATATGTTAAGTTTAGAAATATATTTCTTCTTTTCATTCTTGTACACATGTACACACATATTTCTCTCTCCATCTTTCTCTCTCTTTCTTTGTCAAATACAAATTTTCAAATTAGAATTATTATCTGCTCATATATATTTGCATAAGTAGCATAAAGCGTTGCAGTAAGAGTAGAAATTAACAATTCAACCGAATAATTTATGAAGGCAAGATAAAAAAAAATCATCAATATGTCGTCAAAAGTTTTGATCAAAGACAGTCAAAGCTTTCGTAACAAACATTTACAAATCGTAAATCGTTGAAAAAAATAGTCAAGATTTATTTTTTATAAGATTTAAATGAATGTTGCATATTTTTCTGTAAAAAAAAAAACTACTCAAAGTGTTAAAGAAAAAGGAAATGTGCTAATTGAGTAGATAGATTAATGGATGCCAAGATACATATCGAAGAAGTTTGGTATTAGTGCTTAAGTTAACTCTTTGTCTCTTGAATATCCCGGGATCGTCACGAATCTTATTAAAGCAGGCTTTTTATAATAAATATATGGTAATAAATTAAGTTAGATAATACGTATACATGATAAATGTAGGTAACCTAATAAATGTTAATAATAAAAACAAATGTAAACGTTCAAGCAAGTTTGAATCAGTAATAATTTATATACTCATATTTTAGCATTTATATATTAAAGGCTCAGCTTATGTTTTTTGAAATTAATGTAAGAAAACATCCCAAGACAAAATGTTGACTGTTTGTAACCTCGACATCGTTATCTCGATATCATCATCAGTGTTCTCGTCATTATGTGACAGTTCCAATTTGTTCCAGTTTACAGGATAAATGCACTTATGCCTTGCGTGCAGGCAAATGTTACCAATATTAGAAAAGAGAGGCCGAGTTCGCCCGGATTTACAAGAATTCTAATATCGCTCGAAGGTCGGCCTAAAGTGGAAAAGTAGTTCGCATACGATCGATTAACTTAGTTTCACGCTAAAAAAGCCTGAATCTGTATAAGAACACAACAGCCAACTGAGATATCTGTGTATTGTATTGCATAATAATATTAAAATAATATAAAAATATTTCGTATTTTTATGCTATAATTAATCTTTATTCTATGGCAAACATCACCATATAAATCGTTTGAACAAACTGTTTTCGCATTTACGTATTCTTCAAGTTCCCAAATGCACGGCAATTAACAGACTTATATTAAACTGCACATAAAATCTTGAACTTTTTGTTAAACTGTTATTTTCATCTTAATATTGAAGAGAATGACATATAGAATCATATAGAATTTCTTAATTTTAATAGAATTAAACAAAGTAGAAATAAAATTTAATAATATACAAAATTTTAGTAACAATAAATATTCGATATTATTAAACTTTCAATGTGTGCTAAAAAAGCAATGTATTTCTAATTTCTATTTTTATATTTAGTAGAATAAAGCAAGAAATTAATTCTAAGATAAAAGAGATATTGTTTTTAATATAATAGTACTTACTACGACAAATACGTAGAAGAAAATTAATTTTCTTCTTATATTATATACTTTAAAAAAATTTTTCTTATATATTCGTCACATAAAATAAATATGTATTGTTATCTATCTACTGTATTTTACAATTTTAATAAAAATTTTGAGATCTATATGTGCACATACTTTAACTTTATACATTTATTCAACTATTTATCCATCATAATATTTTATCATACTAATTGTTAGTTTAAAATTTAGCATCAATTATTAAAAATATTAAAGAATAATTCAATTTAATTTGCTGTTAGAAATTACTCCTCAAAGGAGTAATAATAAGCCAATTCTTTGAGTTAAATAACAGTTTTGTTATTTTTAACTTCCATGCATTGTGTCAAAATGTAAATCAATTCATTTCAGTGCTTAATTTCAAAGTAAACGTCGTCCACATTAATATAATTAGTAAATAACAAACTTCGAGTCAAATTTAATACATTTTCTTGAGAAATGTATTAAATTTAGTTTTATGTTAGTTAAATTAATTGATATATTAATGACACATTAAATAAGCAAATTTTATAAAAATGATTAAAGATAAATTAGGAATAATTTGACATTATAACAGTGTATGACAAATTTAACAGTGTATCTCTTAAGAGTATACCTACACTACACGAAGAGAATTTTATTTTAAAATTTATTCCGAAAATAAATGCTAGTTGTATACAATACAACTTTTATTTTAAAGATTTTTACCATGCACTTCAGTAAAATTAATCAAACTTATTTTATACTTTATTGTAGTTTTATTAATGAATGAGGGAGATTTATATTAAAATTCTTGGAAATACAATGTTGTCCCCCACCACTATCATATTTTTAAAGTAAACTCTAAAAAAAATTCTCTTCGTGTAGAGCATTTCCTTAAGTTTCGCCCGAAAGAGCGTAAGTTATATACATAGTATATAAAACTTCCATCGTCATCGCATCGTTTTTGGCACGATATACTAGTCTTTTTCATTTTCTGCTGAGATCGATCGATCCGAGTTGTACTTTTCTTAGTCCGTGGTCCATATCATTGTCTACGTAACCGCGAAATAACCCCGTTGAGACGAGCCACGATTGTTGAATGGGAATGGTTCTACCAAGCCTCATGGCAAAATACAACGCAAGAAAATTCAGTACGAGCAAGCTCAGAAAACCTCATTTCAAAAAGCATTCTTTCTTTATGAGTACAGTTATTAAATATAAAGGAGAATATTGTACAACTCCGCGCTACTGATTCTTGCGAAATTGTAATATACAATTCCCTAAATTATTCTAGAATATAATAAAATTAAGTAAATATAAGATATAGGATGTTTCAATTAACTAATACATTAAGCTTTATTAAGTGATTTGGAATACACTTCTATTTTTTTTTGTTTTAATTACGCAATTATATTAACAATGCAAACTACTCCATAAGACTATCGACGAGAATAATGCAATGTACGAATAAATAGATGGATAAATGTACGATGAAAAGCATGTTCAATGTTATGAAGTATTTAAAATTTTAATAAATTAAAAAAGATTTTTTAGACATATTTGATCTATATAACTGACTCATAAAAAGACTCCTAAAATAAAAAAGAAGGAAACTGCTCCCACATTAAACTAATAATTGCGCCAACATAATTTGCGCAAACATTGAAAGTATTTCTTTCAATCTGTAACAAGATACTGAATCGGCTCGAACGTTGGTTCGAAAATCGCGATCGATAATTGGAAAGTTCGATTTACAGTAAGTAATATAGTGTAAGGCTGTAAATTCATGTGGAATTGATCGCGGATGACAGAATTAGCATGACTTTTTGATGCGTTTTTT
>NW_017305885.1:476538-491870 GCF_001594115.1 Trachymyrmex septentrionalis
AAATAAATAAAATAATAAATTCATTTGAAATTGATCGCGGATGACAGAATTAGCATGACTTTTTGATGCGTTTTTTTTTTGCCTTTCGGACCTTCTTGCTTTTTCTGACCTTTTACATGAAAGACAGGACCTTTCATTCACCTCGTAGACAACATTCGATTCACCCCCACCTCCTCGACCATTAGCATTACTTTAGCCAAACTATTTTGCTGATATGCTCGAGGAAGCGGCCTCTCATTTCAAAGGAGCACGTATCGATCGACTTCCCTACGAAGGTACGCCCTCCCTTCACATTTACCTTATACCAACTGCCAGAAGGAATTTGTCTCCTGTTTGAATAATGCTCGGTGAGTCGCTTGTTGACATTCTACGATTTTCTGAACTACGTAAGCAATGAGGAATCTGCCAAGATTATATCCGGTTCTCAAAGATGTATTTTAGCAGAGATTGATATTATTTGTAATAATTTTTTAACAAAAAGTTTTCATAACAATATATAACATAATATATAACAATATATAACAATATATTACATAAAAAGATATGTAACATCTCATTAAGAAACTTATAGAAGCATATTATTATTAAAAATATTGTAAGTAAATTTTTTTTCAAATATACCGCTCAAATAATCATTATGTGGACATGTTTTGTATTCGAACTTTTCTTTAATTTTCTTTTACCGATTCTTTGTAAGTTAATTCACCAAGACTACGCTTAAGCCAGAAACTTTCGAGCGTTCCGGTCGATTGCTTAAATTAACGACTCCCGAGACTATTCTGAGACGGCCGGAAGAATGGAATATATTTTGCTTCTTTGCTGGTTGCAAAAGAAGATGTTAGTCTTTTATCCATGGCGCGTTTGATAGTTTATGTATACAAGGATGATATTGCAAAGTTTTTCTTCAAAGTTTGAGTTAAATGATTTTTCGATATTTTATCGTGCAAAATATTTCAATATAAAATGTCTAATTTAAAATTCTTCCTAATTTCATTAATGTGACGTAACGCAGAAATATAGGATAATTAAATATTTAAAATCAGAAATTCTTATAATTTTTTAAAAATAAATTGCGTATATACTGCATTATAATATTCGCAATCTTTTAGAATCAATGCTATCCTTCATGTCAATAATATTTTTATTTTTGTGTTGCTTGCTAATTAAATAAATAAATATAATTTACGTACATATAATATCAAGTATTATTATGTGCATACATTAATAACTACAGTTTTATATTACCTTACTTGAAATTATATAATTAATAGGTAATTAACAATAATAATCTATTATTCACTATTTATTGCTCTAAATATTCGACGTATTCGCGTACTTTATATCGATTATGCCACGAACAATGTGTTTTTGAATGTTGTGAAAGTAAAATACGTAAAATTTTTTAGTTACACCAGAATGCAACAAAGATAATCTCGCTTTTCGTGAAGAAGATGCCGGAATTAATGTCTTCATGAAATTCAAGACAGAGACTTCGCACTTTCTTATATGTCACTTGAGCGTTGCTTGTAAGCGCCATTGGTGTTACTAAAAGATATAACGTGTTTTATGACGCGAAAGACGGAAATACGAGATACGGATATAAGGGAACACAGAAAAAGTGGAATTACAATTCCGGTGTCCTTCGAAAAGGACGGAAGAATCCATGGCGTCAAGACTGCTGCCGACGACGCCTGTCGTCGTCTTGACCTCCTACATACAAAAACGCTTCTTATTCTACATCTTGTATGGTGTGAGTTTGGTTTGGCATTTAAGTATGTAGCGAATTTACCACTCAACCATCACGTGAATGCATTGTCAGAAAAGAAAAATGTAAAACGGGACACTACAAAAATGTTATAAAATATTGACGAAAATTGAGGAAATAAATAAAAATGTGCTATTCAAATATAAAAAAATAATACAAACATGCAATACTTATAAATAAATCCAAGTGTCAAGAATTAATTTTTTTAGGCAGAGATAAAAAGATCACATTTTCGACTATTACGAATTTAATTAAAAATTTACTGCAAAAATTCACTTCATAATCTAATTAAAAAGTTCTTAATTTCATTACAATTGTATTAACTTACATCGGCTACGATCCATTTGATGCTATAAATGCTTCAAAGCATTTTTGTCAATTAGTAAAATTTTTTCTCCTGATTGGTCAATCAAATGCTTTAAAACATTTGTAGCGTGAAGTGAGCTGCCCACTTCATCCCGTATCAAATCAGCTAATAAAATAAAATAAATCCTTGTAGTATGTATATATTTTTAACAAAAAGTATCTACTTTACTAATATTAATTTTTCTACAAACACGAAACATGTATTTTGATATAGAGATTAATGGTCTTGTGATAAAACATCAAAACATAATATGCTTATTATATATGTATCTAATGTTAAGATAAGGGTTGGCTTATTATCGCAAGATTAATATGTGAGATACTCGTATAAGATCATATGTACATAGTTGTCATAGCAAAGATAAATAGCTCTCTGGATTTAAGTTATACAAAGAAAAAAAACAGTCGAAATGTGAAATACGTCCTACATATTCTGAATTGCTTGCTAAATTCTCGTTTTTTTTTATTTTTCCTTTGTAATGCACTTGGCCTATTTTCAGACACGATCCGATATTTGAATGACACGATACTCATGCAAAAAACTATATCCTGCACGTTGTATAGCGACTTTGCCGCGCCCGCGCTAAAAATTCGCGATTGTATAAATACACTCCCCTATTTTCTGCACACTTTTATATCATTCAGGTTTTTACGAATTTGTTTTCATAGTTTTGTTTTGTTATTTAATAAAAATAAAAATCTAATTTGCAATTAAAATAAGATTAAATAGATATACAAAATAATATACAGTTCTCTCTCTCTCTCTCTCTCTCTCTCTCTCTCTCTCTCTCTCTCTCCCTCTTGAAATGTCATTAGTAATAACTTAATACTAATTTTTTAAAAAATTAATCAAAGAACGAAATACAAATTTTTATTATTTCCGTTTATTCCAATAAAAATTTACACAGAAGAAAAACAATTTTTACCAGATCTTTAGCAATAAAATTTTTAAGTTAAAATTATTATAATAATGGAAATTTCATTAGAACGTATATTATACTGTTCAACATCATTTTGCAACAAGTATGAATAAGTTTTTTCGATGTATTCTTGATTTTGTACTTTTGATTTTTCTAAATTTCATTAATGTCACACAAAAGTATCCACTTTTAACTTTAAAATGCATTTTGTTTTATTTTAGTATGATTTTACATTTTCGAGATATAACAAGAAATATAAAAGAAACATTATAATCTTCCTGCTATATCATATTTTCTCAATTTGATAGTGCTTTTTTTATTTAGTATAACCTGATTATTCATTATGTAAAGCTCTTGCTTTTCACATTTAATTGTGTGTGTGTGTGTGTGTGTGTGTGTGTGTGTGTGTTGTGTGTATTAAGATAGAATAAAATATTTTCCTTATATCTTCAAGTTACTAGATTCCGAAAACGGAAAATTGAAATGAAACAAAATTTGTTTGTTAATTTGTCAATTACATCTAATGCATGTCGATATAAAATCATAAATTAAATATAGAATATCATAAATTTCGGCAGCCAAGCGGAATAATAAATTTAATTAAAAAAACTGATAGAGTCATTTTTACTAAAAAATGTATATTAAAAAGAAAATAGCAAATCGAGTTGTAGCGATCGATGAAGTGAAACACAAATTGCAGTTATTTCGCTAGACAGCGAGGTGTGTGCGTGTGTGTGTGCGCGTGCAAATATGTATATATACACGCACACACACACACACACACACATGCACACACACAAATAAGTTTGGATTTCTCTCGGAAAACAAACAAATTCATAACGCTAATCTATTTGACAAAATATATAGAAAGTAGCTAGAGAAACCAGAGAAAATAAAAATTTAACAAATAAAATAAAGCCATATATCATAAATTTATCTTTTCAAAATTGTATAATTTAAAAGAGAAATGTCCTATTATATATTTTTGTTTATACATCCTATTATATATTTTATTTATACGTTATATAATATAAAACAATTCTTTTTCAAAATGATCAATTATACTTGCAGATATATATATGTATACGTACGTATCTGTAAGTAAAATTGACAAAATTATTTATATGATATTAATATAATACTCATAATATATATGTTATATTAAAAACATCAATATATATGATATAATAAAACATAATAAAATTATATATCTAACCTAAATAAAAATCTATTATACATACAATATATTTAAAGAAAGAAATAACAAAATATCTCATAGAATGAATTATATCAATAATGACAAAGAAAAAAGAATTATTGAGTTTCACAACTATGATACACCTATACTATATAGTATGTACGAACTTATAAAATCGAATCAATAGTGAATGGATGATAAAACACAAAAGATAAAATTGGAGATATTTCTTTGTATAAAAAAAGCTAGTGTATGACAGTAAAGGACAAACGAAAACATCAAGCGGAAGAGTTTGTGAGGATTTTTCTCTCTTAATCGATCGATAGAAATTAAATAAAAGTTCAAGCAATTTGTCTATTTCGTTTCTTAATAAGTCAGATCAAATCTACTCCATTTTCATTAAACTTTTACACTTTTTAGCATTTTACAGCAAATGCAATTAATTAATATTTCCAAATATAAATTATTTACACATATTGTTTGCATTTTATATAGATACAGTATGCGAATATTATTCTGCAATGATCCAGCATTGATATTAATATTAAAATAAAATATTTGAATTTATATTTAAAAACTAGTATTAATTATAATATTAATATCAAAATATAATAATTTAACATTTAATAGATAATATCACACAATTAAGGAAAATTTACAAAAGAGAGTATATGTTAATTTAAACCTAATGTGAATTGTGGTACGTAGAACAATTTCATATTTTAGCATTATTTTATCTTAAAAAATGACATCATTGATATTGCAAGAAATAAAATCTCAGTCATCATAAATTTTCACAGATTATTGATTCCATACAGATTCAATTAAATCGAATTTCCTTAATTGATTTAAGGGACTTCATATTATTTATCTTCTTTTTCTTTTACATTCCCATTCGAATGTGGTCGAACGATTCATTGCATTTCTTTCGCCAACTTGTCATGATCGATTTACAGAAAAAAGGAAATAAATAAATGCGTGATCAAAAGCACTTAAAGACGTTTGGGCTATACAATACTATTTATAAGTTACTGAAATTAAAAAAACTACAGGTTCCTTAAGTTTTGTGTTTCAAGAATAAAAAAATTTTAATCGTAAATATGCTTTAAAACCCATTGCAAGAAACAAATCAAATAATTTGATAAAAGCTTATGCTACGCAATAACTATATTCTATTACAATTTTATGTAAATAATTTTAAACGATGTGTAATTTTAAATAAACTCTTTATATAAATATATATATATATTTATTAGAGTTTTAATAGTATATGTAAAATATTTCATTTAATTAACACTATTTCCTCATCAAATTTGCAAATGTGTATTACAATGAGATTTTACATAAAAACAAATGCAAATAAAAATCAAGTAGCTTTTAAAACGATAAGAAAATTGTACTCACAAATACTCAAACGTAAATAAAACAACATATGAAATTTATATTTTCGGTAATGCTTTAAGATGCATCCTTAATCAAATCACACCTCTACAGTGATATATTTTCGAAAAAAATGCCATATATTTCGGGCAAATTATCTTCTGATTCGCATTCTTTAAAAAAAATACATATTTTATCACGTCCAAAAAATAGTTTAAGATGGTATTAATTATAAAAATAGTAAGAATATGATTTCATTAAAAGAAACTGAAGTCAGAGATAGATTACTAATGTATTAACAACATTATGTTAACGATTAATGTTGACAAGTAACGATTAAATTACAAGCCACCGTTGATCGATTACGTTTTACGAGAATATTATCAGAGCTATCAGAGCTCAACATAACAGCTTCAATTGATGAAACTTGGCGGATATCTTTGACTTCCGAGTCTTAAGTTTCCTTGGAGGGCAAGAGTAAGAAACTTCAAGCTATTCAAGTGCAATCGACTATGACGCGTTCCGATCTTTACTAAGCTAGAGCTCCTCAAGTACGAGGTAAAACATCAAGTGATGAATTTTGATTGATCCGTCATGTAATAGGGAACAAGTGACAGAATAAAATAGCTGTTTTGATTTAGTTGCCTTCTCACTATTTTATGCAGTCGTAAGATAGAATCAAATAGATAGATTTATGTTTGGCAATCGATATCTTAACTTTTATTTGAGAAACTCTACGGAAAGCTAATCATATTTGATAAGAATGAAAATGTAAGATAACTTTCCACACATATGTTTCTATCAGTATTTTCCATTATAAATATCTTAAAGTGTAAGTATAACTTAATTATTATGCTCAGAGAACTAGGCATGTGAAATACTTTTATTTAAAATACAGTTTTTGCAATACAAGTGTATTTTGTATTTTAGCGAAGCATATAAAAGTATATTACGTATTTTGTATTTAAAATCAAAAATTGAAATTTTTATGTATTTTGTATTGAAATAATAAAATTGTCAATCTTAATATTTGAAATACAATATACTTTCAATCTTTCATTATTAACACTGAAATACAAAATATAAAATATTTTTATATGCCGCTGAAATATAAAATACACGATACAATTCGTTTACAAAAATACTGTTTTTCAAATAAAAATATTTCAAATACATGCCCTGATTATCCTAAAGTTTAATTAATATTACAAATGTGATTGTGTATCAATAATTACCAATTACATCGCAAAATAATAAATTTCAAATACAAATTGCTATCCAAAAATAGAATCAAATTAATTATCATATACAAACGGAATATTGTTATTTAATTGAATTATATACGTCAATTAATTTGACAATTCTTATAAACATAAGATAAAAAGAATCCCATAAACATTTTTTAGAGTTTTTTCATTAAGACATAAAAGATAATAATATTCATTTATTATTATTAATCATAAAAATTGGAATTTTATAAGAACTGTATTAGTTTCGTCGTTTTATGTGCTAATTTCCATGAGATAAAGTCGAGATAACTCAATCATTGACACTTAACAGCCGACAAAACTCTTGATGTTGCATATACTCCATAAAACTGTGCAAAGCTGCTACAATTAAGGGGATAGATGGAATAAAGGCACAATTCTAAGCCCTTTTTTCGGCAATTAGCTTTTTCATGTAATATTTATCATAATAGAGAGAAATGTTATAATATGTAACTTCTTAAAAATATTACATAAATTCATTTGATATTGTACCCATTTGTGTATAATAAAAAAGTATTAGTTATTTTAATTAGTTATTTTATCTAAGTTATTTTAATTTTTATTAATATCAAGATTCTGTAATTAGGCCTTTATTCCGCCCATCCCCTCAATTCATCGCGGTCAACCGTTTAAACATTCATCATGAATCATATGTATAAATACATAGAATTTTTTAATTCATTGATTGATCAATCACGTTATGCGCAAATGTTTTTACAAAATAAAATTACATTTGCGCGCAGTGCAATTGATCAGGCGATGAATTAAAAAACTCACCCACATATAATCTCGAAAGAAGCGCAAGTCGATAAAAAACACATTATATTGGTTTGACACTCTATTGTATTGACATCATCAAAGATATATCATTGTGAAAAAGATATTTGAAAGCGATATTGTCAATTTCGATCAGCAATTCTTGAGAATCTAATTCTCAAGACCAGATCAAACTTTTAATTATCTATAATCTACATTCTTGTTAACGGTAAGATATTTTATCAATATTATATTTCTATGATTATTTTGTCGTGACACAATTTGATACGATTTAAAACCAAGGTAATAACGAGAACTAGAAAAAAAATAGTGTATTCTCATTCTCCGCATATATTGTTCATCATTTCTCGAAATTATGATTAAAAAGTTTTATCTTTTCTACTTTTTCTATACTACATTATATCTCTAATAAGAATAAAGCGTCGAGTTGTATATACTTCGATTTAAAATCTTAAATTGGCAGATCATGGATTCTGGCGGTCGTTTACTTATATTTCCCAAGGATCATGATTACAGAATGCGCGATAAATTTTTGAGCCTCACGCAGCAACTCGGGACACGGCAAGAACGATCTTTCCGAGCTGGGTCACACACCACGCGGCGCAACCGTTGTACTTCTCGATAAGCTTCGTAATGTCAAACCGGCGCATTAGAGTGGTTCGGATAAATCGAGCAATCGCGATTCAATCTCGTTATTTAATTGCATACCAGTAGCACGTATGTTGTTGTTCCTTATCTTCAGATTTCTTATCTGTCATCTCGTAGGAGGGTGGTTCCGTCCATCGCTTCTCTGGATCGTATCGTATCTCGAGTCGATCGATCGTCGTAGGGTGCACACGCGCTGACCGGTTGCGGCACCACGTTTCCACATATAAATTACACAAATCGCACCTGATACATATATCCTAGTATATCGGAGCAGAAATACAAACACTATGTTCGAATAAAAATTTATCCGCAAAGCCAAAGATCAACTTCTCTCTAAAGGCCAAAGAGAGCAGGAAAAAGTCGAATTTAAGTACGATTTCGTGTTAGAACAAGCGCGAATAAATCGATTCCTCGAATCCACCCGTTCGGCAAGATGACCGAGTAGCGACTGAAACTTACCCTGCGTGATGCCGTGGCGGCGCTGACTACCCCCAAAAGAAGAAACATCATATCCCCACTCATATAACAGCGCGTCGGGGCTCGGGGCGCGCACAACCCCTGTTGTCTCACCCTTTTTCTCTAGCTCTAGGCCGCCGCAACGCGTCGTCTCCACTTCAACTAACCAATGACGCTAAGAGTAGCTAAGAGTAGCTGAGAGAAAACGGATTCGACACCGAATCGAATTGCATCGGATCTGGTCAGTTTCGTAACCTGATGATAAACCAATCATTGACCGGTTTACAGTCAAAAACCGATTAGCGTAATTATTAGATATAGCAATAGCCGCGGGCAATTTCCATGTCTGATGTAACTCTTTCATTGCCAAGGGAATGTACGTGACCCGCTAACACACAAACGTGCGACACGAAACTCAGTAATTTACACAAGCTCGATTTGGTGAAGAGTGATTGTAACTAACTACGAACGAAATACAATACATTTATCTTGACATAACACGCTAAAAGTAGGTATTTTCCATTATAATAGATATATGTATTTAAATGTTTCTATATTAAAAGATTTTGTGATGCAAATTTGGCAGAATTTGTAACATCTCGTTACACTTTCATGCAAAACATTTTTTGCAATAGAAAAATTTGTCAAATTTTTTTGTAATATGAACAATTTTTTATTATATTACGAATCCTAAAGTACAATAAATTTATATAAATTCACTGAAAAATTTTTATAATAAAAACTTTTGTAACATTCAAAAGGTATATTTTATTAAGCTATTTAGAAAGATTAGAAAGATATATCATTTTAATCATTAAAATTATTTGCATTAACAATTATTTTGTATGAGTATAAATCTCATCCATTTTGATAATATCAGAAAAATGAAAGAATTAAAAAATGATATTATTATATAACTGATAAAATAAGAATAAAATTTTATATATTATATATTACATATTATATATTATAATAAAATGAACATAAAACATAAATTGTCAATTCGATTATATCTTATATCTACAGTATAAGATACAAGATACACATACATACATCTTATATTTATGTTTTTAATTAATAATTCTAATTTTTATAAAACTTATTACATGTCTTATATACATCATTTTGATGTAATTGATGTATATATTAGCATTTTTTCAAAAATTTTTAAAATTTCTTTAAAAAAATCCTCGAATCCTAATTCGGAACAAAAAATTTTTTTGTTAATAATAACACAACTAATCGTAAATATAATTTTTTTCAATAATTTAGAATTTTTTGAAATTTTGGATAGTCTTCAAAATTTTATTAAAAAATAAATTTTATAATTCAAACTTCTGATTAAAATTAAAAAATTATTATTAATTTTCTTGAAATAAAAATGCAAAGTCAGTCTCGAGATTTATAAACTTTTAATTAACTTTAATTGATGTATAATATAAACTTTAACAGCGTCTATAATTAACAATGAATTTTTTTATGAAGTATAAAATTATAAGAAATCATAAATAGCGAAAATTAGTATTAACAATACTAACGATAAAACAATATTATTATGCTTATAAAATGATAATTAAATATATTTTGCAAAATTATAAAAGACTTGTTACCAAGAAAATCAAAGTTAACAAAGCTTACGTAAATATAGTATTCGAGACAAATGCACAAATTCAAGTATTCGCTTTCATTCGAAATGGCTATGAGAAAAATGAGTGTTGTTTTCGAAATCAACAGTGTTTTATGAACAGATTCAAAGAGGAATACAAACAAAAGGCAAGTGAAGAGCAAAGTTACATTGTGATTTTCTCCAAGAAATTCTCTTATCATGTTACAACGTAAGTTTGAAAATTCTAAATCCTAAAGAGGAAGCTTTTTTAAAATAATCTGTGTTATTTATATTCAATTTTTCAGTATTTTAATATTAAATCGCAAAACTTATTGAGATTTTTTTTTATGCGCGCGCGTAAAATCTACGTAAAACTTTGAAAATTATTATTGTACTATTCAAAATCATTATTGACAATAAAATTACAATAATTGACAATAGATTAACTATATTAAAAATTGATGATTATGGATGATATAATGGACTAACTAATGATTGATAAACTAACTAACAGATAGACTGATTGATAATCGGATTATAATAAAACCATTACTACTCAAAAACTACTATACCTTATACTGATAATAGAATTATAATAATTTACTTGAATGTAAGCATTTTGATATAAGTTGCATCTATATTTTATAACATTGAATTATTATATTAATTAAATTTAAATTTCTTAGTCATACTTTGTCATATGTGTAATATTTTTTGTATTCACGTAGCTATTTATATGACTCTCTTAGAAATTTATCATTCTGAAACTATGACAGTAGAAATAAAAATAATTTGTTTGAAATCCATGATACTGTGATAATTTTTTGCAGTATGAAGAAAAACAATGCTAGAGATAGAGAGGCACCGGTTTAATGCAGACAGAAGAGTCACGATCGAAAGCATAAAGGGAGGGCGCCACCTCGCCGCCAACCTCATTTTCTTCGGCTCCTCTGAGCTATGAATTGATTAGATACTTATTAGTTCTTATGGCAATACTTGCAATCTTTAATAAAAATATGTTTAATAAGATAAATTTTTTTTCAATTTATCGATTATGATATTGAAATGTCTCATATAATGCGAAGTATTGGTAAATTGCTTAATATATATGTAATTAAGATTTCAGCTAAATTAAAAAAAAAATAATGAATAATGAGATTAAGTTAAAATTTTCTACTAATTTTATGATAAAAAGTAAACACTTGTTATTTAATAATTACTAATATAACTGCTAGATTTTTATAATTATTAATTACTTCATTATAAAATTAGTACAGTGTATATGTATTGTATCTCCAACAGATTTAATTATTTTATTTAATCTGTAAAGATTTTCTGATACTTCTTTCATGTTTTCATAAATCATATTTCATAAGTTTGATATCATACTAGAGATATAGTAATGTTCCATGCTTGTTCAGAGATTTATATACTCTTTAAAGTTAGACAGCAACTATCTTCTTGTCGAAGAGGAACACGGGTGTCAGCACTAATACAACTGCAACATTCGCTGTTATTAATACGATATTATTAATATACTATTACTAATGTAAAAAAACTAAAAATGGAAAAACGAATAAACGATAGAACTGGAAACTTGATTTGATGGAAGGTAAAACTATATATAGAAATTTTCACTGATGGATCGATTATTGACCATTAACATAAATAAATTATCGTAATTACTGTAATAATACCAGAAGAAGATGTTTGTCATGTAATGGTTTCTTTTATAATATTTAGAGGAGATATTCAAAACCAATATTTAATATATCACACTGTAATTATAAACTCTTTTTCCAATCATATTGTTTTTTATTTAAGTTATAAACTATTTATCCCTAATATAAAACTAACATAGTAAAATTAAATTTATTAAGAAATTAAATTATTGCTGTATATTTTTTGGCATGAGGAAAGACTTGCAATATCAGCATAGAAATAAAACCAAATATAAGATTAGTGAACTATTATCTTCTTGACAAGATATTTAATATTTAATATTTGAAAAAATTATTATTTTTATCGTAATAAATTCCCCAATGCTCTTTCTATGCACACACATACTCTATATATTGTACATATAATTGGTAAAAATGATCTAATAATATAATTTTGATGAATCTAGCTATGCTTATTATGATGCGACTAATAAAAATCATTTTAACAGGACAAGCGATTAAAATTATGCCCGCGCGCGAGTTATTGTATACCATAAGCTGTACTTCATAAAAATATTTATAAACTAATATATCACGTATATCTAGAAAACTATTGGTTCCCTACATAACATTTATTTAAAATGCAAATATTGCATTTTCGTCGACTAATATGAGGTGTTATAGAAAAATGCAATATTTTTCAACTATTGATCAATAATTAGCGAGATTATATTACATTGCTCGTCTTAATAAATTAAAGTTTAAAAAAATAAAAATCTATATTAACACTTTTTAAAATAATAATTTAAGTATAATTTTAAATATATGTTATATTGTACAATATATGCGTGTTGCATCAATATATTAATCAATATGTCAGATTATTTTATAAATATAATATCTGCTAGAAAAAGTATTACATTTATAAAATAACTTGACATACGTTTATGCAACACGAGGTATATAAAACAAACTTGTTTATCAAATGTCGATTGTTAATTTATATGTCACATAATATACACACTGTAAAAAATAAAATGTTATTTAAACTTAAAGACATATAATGGACTTTTTGAGACATGCAAAAAAGTTAATAATTAACATTTTTGTTTTAATTTTAACATATTTGTATGTCTCAGAAAATCCACGATAAGTCTTTAGGTTAAGATTAACATTTTTTACAGTGTATATTTACATACATATACATGTATGTAAAATTTAACATCAAGGTGATATCATCAATGGATAATAACATTATTCAACATCACAATACTTTCAATAATTTACATTTTCACGATGGTGTTCAAATGTGGAATTCTTTTCAGTTGTAGTATTTTTTTTCGAAAATTCAGAAATATGCAAATGTATTCCTTGGCAATCCTTGCGATATCTTCGCTTCTTCGCATAAAATCGCATAAAATTGCGTAAAAGGCGACTTGAACGGGTGCCAAATAAGATGGTGCGTGGCTCTCTCTAATCGCTCGAAAATCGCTCATAATTAATTTCGAGCAAGAGGAAAAATAGGAAAAATATTCTTCAGAATCAGAGTTACTTGGAGTTATTTGCGATGACACACTTTTTCGCGGCAACTAACAACAAGAAATACTCAGTTGTTTTCTATCCCCATCTATAATCTAATTAAAATAAAACCTATTTAATCTAATTAGGAGAAAATTATTTGTTTTCTTTTGTTTTTACTCTAAATCATAATATTTATATGCATCGCGCGATAAAACTTCTTAACACAAGCTGTTCTGTTTCGGCATCGAAAACAAAATAAAACGTTTCCTTTTATTTCGAAATAAAATAAAATTATATCTATATCAATTCAACAATCATACAGCTTGTTTCACTTTTGATTAAGCATAATTCAATTTCAAATATATGATTATTTATTGATTATCAGAACATAAGAGAAGTTCTCGACATATTCTACAAATCTATTTTATTGATTATAAATATTGTTTTATTAAAAAATATTCACATTTTAATATAATTTGTAAACAATTTTTTTTATATATTTTTCTTACTTCTGACGTCACAATTCAAGATTGCCGATAAACAAAGAAAAATCTGAATTTATTATCACTGTTTTTTATTAAATAAAAAATGTACTTATATATATCTTACATCTTGTGCAATAACAAACTAATAATTTAAATAAGATAAAATTGAGCTCTCGAGATAACAAATAAGTATAATTATAAAATAAATTATATATATAATCCACGCGTAATCCTCTCACTTACGTATGAAATGATAAATATTATCAAATATTCAGAATATTTAACAAGTCAGATAATAAGGAAGAAAAATATATATTATGCACATTATATATTTTATAAAATATATTTTAGTTTTCTTGATCAAATATATCTGACATTATACATGCTTTGAAATATTCATTATCTGTATATAATTATAAGACAGCTAACACGGTATTTTTTTACGAGAGGATAACAAAGCTATTAGGGAGTTTTTACAATATCATTTATCCAAATACGGTGAACGCTAAGATTATCTCCTTTTCTTCGGATTATCTTCTTCTAACAACTAATTAAGAAAAGGATAACATGACTTTAGTGTTCATCGTATCTGGATCCGACGTTTTTGCAAAACTTCCTATTCTCTTTGAAAAATAAACATTGTCTTTACAGCGCTCTAAGAATTATAGCAATACAAATCATAACAGCAAGCCAAGTAGCTATCATACTATGTCACAAACAAACAAATAAAACGAAATTGGATCTGTTGAGCAATCTGTTTTGTGCGATATGTGGCGTATTTTTATTTGACATTTATACACTCAATACTTGCAGTCAAATATTCCGTATTTTACTATTTCAATATTCAATAAAGATATTAAGAGAAATAATACTATTTTCAGTTATAAAGCAGATCTTGGTGCTTAATAATATTCATATATAAGTTTATTGCAAATATATTGTATTTTTTTCCAGTTTTATACATATAAACTGCGCGCTGATTCGGTTTGTGTGACTGCATTTCAAGTCCGATGAATCGAATCAACGCGCTGTCTATAAAACCGGAAAAAATATATTTGCAATGCATTTATACATGAATATTATTAAGCATCAAGAGAGAGATCCGTTTTCACTAAAAATAGGATTATCTCTCGTAATTGGCTCATTCTCATCGGTCTAATTCCTAATCATAATTATATATCATATTTCAATATTAATTGGTTAAACATTAAGTAACTTTATATACTATAATCAAATTTGTGTGTGTGTGTGTGTGTGTGTGTGTGTGTGTGTGTGTGTGTG
>NW_017305885.1:491898-492305 GCF_001594115.1 Trachymyrmex septentrionalis
TGCGTGCGTGCGTGCGTGCGTGCGCGCGCGCGTGCGTGGGAAGGGGATGTAAGAGAGAAGAAAAGATAAGGAAAAACCAATGCTTAGACGACACGATCAAAGATTAAAGTTAGTTGGTTGCAAATAACTGATTATAAGCAAAAAATTTAGAGATGGAACTTATAAAAAGTATGCGAGTGTAATGTGATGCGACAGATAAATGATACGTAATTTAATGATTTGTGTATTTGCACAGATACTTGCGTGTCATCTGGATAGAAATAAATTCACCTATTTGTCTTGCTTTGCAGAACTTCGTGTTTTAAGCGGATTTGATATTCGAACTTGCGTTGCCGAAGGCAGCGTATTGACCCAGATCCCTCGCCTTTGCGTTTTTTATATGCATATATATATATAATATATATATA
>NW_017305885.1:492355-503076 GCF_001594115.1 Trachymyrmex septentrionalis
CGATCATTTGAGATATCTCGCTTGTTTTTAATAATATAAAAAAATGTTTCAAATAAAAGTGGAATGGTTTCGGAAAAGATGTATTTTGGTCATGTTATTTTCTTTCCAAGTGGAGTCGCTAAAAGGTGAAGGTCACCTCCACTTTTTTAAATGAAATCGTAATTTTTTTGCACAATATAATTCCTTTAATTATTCTATATATAAAATTATTAAGATAGTGATATCAAAAAATCAACAGTTTATGAGATATTTTACACTTTACTCTGACACATATCGATATAAAATGTTAAATAATCGGAACCTATTAACTTTTTGATAATCGTATCGTAATACTTTTATGAATAGAATAATATGATAAAACAGTTAGTGGAAAGAAAATACATAGTTGCTTATTTAAAAAATTATCCATTTTTCATATTTATTTTTTTAAAGCAACTGTGTTTTTTTTACATTACAGTTATTTACATTTTATGTTATTAAACATTTTATGTCAATATGTGTCAATAAGAGTAAAGTGTAAAATATTTCGTAAATTGTTTTCGTACTGTTGGTTTCTTGATATCATTATGTTAATACTTTTATATGTCGAATAATTAGAGAAATTATACTGTGTGAAAAAAATCATACAATTCCATTAAAAAAAGTGAAGGTGACCTTCATATCTTTTTGATGCCTCCTAGAAAAAAAATATCACAAAAATACGTCCCCTCGAAAAATCATTCCACTTTCATTTGAAAAATTTTTTTATATCATCAAAAATAAACAAGATATTTTAGATAATCAATTTAAGACCACCCTGTACAGAGACAAATATTGTATTTTACAAAGTCTCGCGCGCGCGCGCGCGTGTATGTGTGTGTACACACATCATAAAAACACGATTTGTCGTCTGCCAAAATTTTTATAGATAAAAAATTTAATTCTAGTCCACAAATTATTAGATAACGCTTTTTAAACGTCATAATTAAAAAAAATATCTTTTAAATACCTTGTGGAACAACAAGTCATTCAAAATTCAAAGTCATTCAAAGTTATTTCAAAATTCAACTTAATAAACATAGCAGCAATGTGTACGTACAGTAATACATCACAAATTGCAATTATATATTTTATATAAGATGTTCCGTAAGAAAATTGACGAACTTTTAGAATATGTTCTAACTAGTGGTCATTCTACGCAGAAAGTTCATATAAACTACAGATCAATTTGGCTCATTAAAATATAAAATATTTAATTCTATCAGAGAGTAACTCAAATTTTTTACGACAATCCAGTCTCGTATTAGTTTCTGTTAGATATACTGCAGTATATCTAAATATTTATTGAATCATCTAAATATTTACTGAAAATTGATATTCAGATAGTGTTAAGGTTATCGTATACGACCATTCATTACCATTACAAATTTCTGAATACATTGATTTATATACTTTTAAAAGTGTCAAGTAAAATGACATTACATTTTAAAAATGTCTTGAATATTTAACTATGTTGAATATGCAAACATGATTTAGCAGTCTATGAGACAAGTAGCAGCATGCTTGTAAACAGAAGATGGACATTTTAAACAATTAATATGATTAAGGAAATAATATTTACAAAAAATTATAAGTGTCTGGCATTTTTATTTGTTATAATATTTATAAAATTATCTATATCTCAATAATATATTAAGACAATTTGATTTGTAGTGTATATAAACTTTTTTGCTTAGAATGATCCCTAGAACATTTGACAGTTTCTTCACCGAACATCCTGCATACATACTCGTATGTATATATGTAGATCATATACAATATATGTATGTACATTTATTTATTTATCCCGGGTGTTCAAAATAAAGCGTATACAAATTATTCTCTCTAAAACACGGTATTATTGAGAAAAATTGTTCAGATAAAAGTTATAGAGTTCAAAAAAATCAATTATATTGTAAAAAGTTCCATTTTTTTTTTAAATCAATGTGTGTCCTTGACCTGACCCTTGACGACGCCATCCAAGGTCAATGATAAGATCAGTAAATAAACTTTTTTAAACCCTACAACCACGGAGTAATAAGGAGATCAAACTCGAGGTCTGAAAGTAGACTCGAAACACGGTGTAGGACAACCTATGGAAAATTTGGTTTTTAAGAAAGTAGCGCATTCCTTTTATTCTGAGTCGAAATGCCGAAACAGTCTTCCTATTGGTTATTTCGATCGCCATTTCGCTTTAATTGTTTATAGTCCAATAAGTGTTTAGTATTATTGATATAGGATATGGTTAGTAAGTCTAAAATGGAGGACCTATGCGCTACTTTGGTATCTAGAGCTTTACGGCAGACGATTTTAGTGCCAACACGCCTTGCAGAAAAAGTTGGACATATTGACTATGACGTGATCACAGGTCACAGGTCACATATATACATATGTATGTATGTAGTAGATGTAAGGTCCTCCATCGTGTTTCGAGCCTACTTTTTTGTGACCGTTTGAGTTTGATCTCCTTATTACGCCGTGCCTACAATTTTTGTCTGAACTGAACCTTTTTTCTCAATAATGCTGTGTTTCCGAGATAAAAATTTATAGCGCTTTATTTTGAACATCCGATATATACGCATATATAAATAAAAGAAAATTTTATTTTTCTTCCCATATTGATTTAAAAAAATATTGATTAAAATACTCCACTTTTAGATTTGAAGTCTAAAAGAATTTTTTTACGAATCGAAAAAGTATTAAGAAAAATAATCAAACTTTTGTAGCCTATATATTTATGAAATAACAATCGCTCTTGTTCTCACTACATTATCTGAATTAGTGGGGACAGTATCTATATATTCGGTCAAACTTCGGAACAGTCTTCATGATCTATGTAATAGTTGTAATGCTAACACGCAGTGCGCATAATATACTTACATTTAAAACATTTATTCTATCAACATATTTCGCATAATGACGATCCTGCAACTGTCACTTTTCAGACGCGTTTCTTGTATCCTGAATCAGTGCATCAAAGAATGCATTGTCAATGTATCGCCAAAAAATCATTGGAGAAAATTTAATAAATATCGGTACTACGCAACTGCAGTCAACTTAAAAGTCGATGCACAGAATGTAGTGAGCAGTGGACTACCTGACATAAGCGGCTTTGAGAATATTCACTTGCACGATTTCATCTGGGAAAAAGTCGGAAGATGGTCAAATCATATTGCTTTGGTACGTGTAATGCAAATAAAATAATATAAAATTATAAAGAATATTTGTTATTTACATTTTTCGTAATAGGGACGTAGTGATCACGTAAGAATTTCTTTCTATAAATATTAGAGAATGAAAAAAAGTGATCATTATTTCAATATTATTTCAATGTTATCTATTTTAATAATATATAAACAATAAAAAAATATACAAGCTTTAGAACGGATTGAATTTTATAAATACAGCTATTAGAAAATCCTACGAAATTAATACTAATATGAAACGCTAGATGTTTGTGTATATAACACAATTTTATTTTACGATATGACAAAATATAAAATAACCGGTTCGATCCTAGTTTGAATCATTTTCAGCGTAAACAATAAGGATGCTTAATTAAAAGTGTAAAGTTGCATAATTTGTAGAAAAAAATCTTTCTTATGTTATGTAATGCAGTGCATTATTGTTAAATTTTATATAGAGTGTAGTTTTTAAAGATAAGAAATATTTATAGAAGTATAAAAAGCATTTTTGGTAGGTTACTAGATAAGTCCAACATGGAGATCAAATATTTAAAAAATAATCTTAAATAAAAATACACAAACAAATGCACAGAGATTATAAAAATTGATTAATCTGAACATTAACAAATATTTAAATAGTTTTAACGAATATTCAATGTCAAAATTTAAAAAATCTAAAAACAATTTTATAATTATTGAAACATTGACTACAGAAAAATTCATTTTATATGTTCGAAATTTGTCAAAATTATCATAATTTTATGTTTTCAAATTTTGTATTTTAGACACCCAAGATAAAAAAGAAGAGAAAGAGAAAGAGAGAGAGAGAGAGAGAGAGAGAGAGAGAGAGAGAGAGGCGTTGCATAACTTTATTTTTTATTTTCAATCATGTATTATTATTATTACAAAAGAATTACCATTATCTATTGTTTTCACAAGTCCGTATTCAGAACACGCTTTTATCGATAAAAGTACACTTTTATCTCTGAAATTCTATAATATGCGTAACGTAAAGTATAGTATATTAGCGCGTTAACATCGTTGTAAAAAGGTTCTGAATATGGGCCATAAATTTTTTTATTTTTATCAGTAAATGTCTAAATTTAGATCGAATATAACCAAAGATAATAATTGAATAATAGTAGAAAGGAAAGATCGCGCGGCTAAATGTCTAATAACTTCAGATTAAGATGTGAAAGATAATAATAGAATAAAAAAGAATATTTAAAATATGGCGAATATATGTATATTTAAGATGTGGAATTTGTAATTTTTGACAATCGTTGAGTAGTTTCTTCATCATCACAATTGCTTGTTACATTTTTGGAAATGATTTGCTGCTCGACTCACATGAGATTAATAATAGTGCTTCAATAGCACGAAACTATTTATTGTATATCGGATAATTTATTAACTTATACATATATAGATTTTTATTCGGATAATTTGTGTTTATTTAATGATATAGTAATATTTTATTAAATTTAATGTTCAGTCAATTTTGTCGATTCTTAGATTCATCGCGTTTATAAACATTCTATATAAGTGGTAAGTACAACTTTTTATAACGATTAATTTTTTAATTTTAGGTATGCGCAAATACTGGTAGATCATATACGTACGGTCAATTGAGAAAAGCATGCAGCAAACTAGCAACGAGTTTAAGAAAAAGCAAGCTCTTACCGGGAGATACTATTGCTATCATTTTACCAAATATTCCAGAATTCGCCATTATCGCATTAGCAGCAAATGAAGCCGGTTTACGTGTAAGATAAAATTATTACATTTAGAAATATTATATACATACTATGTAGCATGTTTAGTAAATTGTAACAAACTGTCAAGTCTATCAATGAAATGGGACCAGGACATGGTGATTCTGTTCAAAATGCAATTTTATATATCTATTATATTTGCTGAAAAAAGAACTGCAGTTATATACAATAATTTAAGAGATAATGGAATAATTTAGATAACTTTATTTAGAGTCACACTTTAACAAAAAATTTTTTCAACTAGTAAAAAATAATAAAAATTAACATTGAAAAAAATATAGTATAATGTAATAAGATATTAATTTTTTAGAAGAATTTGTCGCTATATAAGCTTGTTGTAATAGTCATTTAAATTTTTTCTTTTTAAGACAACTCTGATTAATCCTGTACATACAATATATGAGATAAAAAGACAATTAGAAAACGCGGACACTCAAGCTATTTTTACATTTCCGGCAAAACATATTGATATTAAAGCAAGTATTGAGAAAAATTCGAAGATAAAATTACCAATCATCATCGTAAACGATAGGACTAATGCTAGCTCAATCTCAGGGACGATTCAATTAAATGATCTTATGCGTGACGACATCGAAGATTTTTCAATTAATCAAAAAACTGGAATAAGTTGCGAAGATACAGTATTTTTGCCTTATTCCAGTGGCACGACTGGTTTGCCGAAAGGCGTTGAGTCGTCTCATAGGTATATAAATTGATTACATATTAAATATTTGGACTGAAAAAAAATGCAATTCATATAAATAAGTTCCTATACATTGTGAACATTCAATGTACTGTTATAATATCAATGTAAAATAATAAAAAATAATCAGAATACGATTTCGCAGGAACATTGTTGTAAATATACTTCAAGGTACGGATCCAACAATTTTTCCAGGAATAGAAGCGAGTGAACATCATCAGGATATTGTACCACTAATATTACCAATGTATCACTATTATGGATTATTAGTTATCCTGTATTCTTACTTGCGGTATGTTAACATGTATCTATTAACTCGTTTGCGTAACTATGACATGTAAATGCCCAAATATGCCGAATATTTAATATTAAATAATCATTTAACTTTTGACTTCATATTTTCTTTATAAGGCCGATATTTCGTATGTCGTACAAGATCAATTCTCGGATCTCTCTATCCTGCAGTCAATTACTACGCTTAAAAAATTTATCGTATGACACATGAAATATTAAACTAATACTTGAAATATTGAGATTTATTGTTATTTCATCAATTATAGAATAGGTGCTAAATTGGTGTGTCTACCACAATTCTCAACGGAAGAATTTATAAAACTGTTTGAAAATCATCGATTCACAATATTGCATATAGTACCACCTATCGTTCAGATGATGATATACAATGAGCGAATTACATCCCGTCATATTGAATCTGTAAGATTAACATTAACAGGAGCTGCACCGCTCGGAGAAAAACTTACCACAAAATTTCAAAATCGTTTCACTAATGACATGACTTTTGTCCAAGGGTAAGAGATCACTGTTACAAATATATTTATATAACAATAAGAAAAACAATGTTCATTTACAGATACGGCACGACGGAGTTATCTCCGCTTGTTACACTCGGTTCCATAAATACACGTAAATCGACGTTATCCTGTGGTTATTTGATTTCAAATACACAAATGAGGATTGTAAGCAAACAAGATGACACTCTCGGCAGAAATTTAGGTCCGCATGAAATAGGAGAAATATATGTACGGGGCCCACAAGTAATGAAAGGGTATTACAAAAATCCCAAGGCAACAGCAGATACTATGGATGGAGATTGGTACAAGACTGGTGATTTAGGGTATTATACTGAAAATGGTAAGTAAGATTTAATCAGAAACTTTGAAAAAATAATACTGTGACGATATTTAATAATCGAAACGAGATAATTGTGAATTATTATATGTTGCAAAATATAGGTGTATTGTATGTGGAAGGACGAACGAAGGAATTAATAAAAGTAAAAGGACATCAAGTTGCACCCACTGAACTGGAAGAAGTAATTCGTCATTACGATAATATAGAAGACGTCGCCGTCATTGGCGTGACACACGAGAATTATGGCGAAATTCCAAAAGCTTTTGTAGTTCCTAAGTCGGGAGTCAAAATTAATGAGAACAAACTCAAAGAATTTGTCGCTAAACGTGTAGCCAAATACAAACAATTAGGATATGTACAAGTTATAGAGAGTATTCCGAAATCTACAGCTGGAAAAATTCTTCGAAAAGAACTTGAAAATCTATAACATATTCTTCAAATATCGAGTTTTATACTCGAATTGATGTCAAGAAATTTACAACTAAACATGGATTTATACATGCATTATATCTGTATTGTGGTTAAAATTATGTTTAATATTAACAAAAATGTTTATTATAACAAAAAGCAACTATCTTTCTATCCATACAAGACACGGTTGTTTATTTACAAGATAATTTAAAACAAAATTATTCTTTAGATTTGTTGACACCACTTTGAGAGGAATCTTCTTTTTCCAAAAGAGCACTAGTAATTCCAGCTTTCTTCAATTCCTCAATAAGCTCTCCATTTTTATGCATTTCTAAGAGTATGTCGCAGCCACCCACAAAATCACCATTTATAAATACTTGGGGTATTGTAGGCCAATTAGAAAAGTCTTTTATACCTAAGTAATTAATATTAGTATTTCAGAATTATATGACATTAACAATAATTAATAATTTACAAAGATTAATACTTTACAGAAGATTTACGAATATATATAAAATTATATAAATTTTTTTATTTTATGCAGTATAAACAGTAAAAAGATATTTATTTTTACAATAAATATCTTTTTTACATAGATAAAAATTTTATAAAATATCTCTTTCCGAAAAATAATTGTTTAATAAACATGGAAACTTGTAACAGCATTTGTAACAAGTATTGTAATCCTTTTACCTTGTCTAAGTTCTTCATCCTTAAGAACATCATGAGCATCATAAGTAACGCCGTGCATACGTAATACTTGAACTACCGCATTGCTGAATCCACATCTTGGCTCTTCTGGAATGCCTTTCATAAAGACGACTATTTTATTTTTCTACAAAAAAAACATGTTTAAGATAATAGATGTTATAATAATATTACATTTATTAACCAAACTAAAGAGCCACTGATAATTTTTGAGTATTATTTCATGCTTTTTCTATACCGTACAAACTGCAAAAAAATCTTATATAGAAATTACACACTTATTCTGCTATTTTTCATACAAAATATTAAATATCATACGTCTCGAGTCAGGAAGTATTTACGGTATAAGCACAAGCGTATCCTTATCATATTATATTCACTTACCTTAACAAGATTGCTGATTTCATTAAATTTCGTACTAAAATTTCTGTTGATAAATAATTGTTTGGCTGCAAAACGAATCATGTTTTGATTTGTTGCACTAGAGAACACTTGCAATTAACTGAGACCTCTCGTTTAAGAACAAAATGGAGCGTAAAGGTTATGTATTCTGCTGCACGCTATCAGCTGTTTCAAATATTTACTCGAGATGTAATGAAGTGGCGCCATCATGCAATATGACAATAAAGTATGTAGCCAAAATATTTCTTTAAATATTTCTCCAAATATTATGAAAAAATATTTTTATAAAAAAAAATACTCGTATTTGATATAAAAAATATTACATCGGAAATATTATAAATATATCTTTCTATTTTTTCGCAAGAGAGAAATTTAATTGGAAAAAAGTACATACATCAAAATTTACCAAAAACACAAAAAATATATTAAATTTTCATAAATATTTGAATAATATTAACTTAATATTTAGTTACAATAAATAAATATTTACTAAATGAAGAAAATGATAACTAAATTAAATTAATGGTTCTTGTATCACAAAATATTTGTTATTTATAATTAGTAAATATATTCTAGTACGATCTAGCACACTATTCAAACAAATATTATATTATATATAATATTTATTAAAATTTAGTACATTTTTTTAGTTTATAAAACTGAAATATTAAATTATATTATTCAAAAATTACAGTGTTTTATAGTAAAATAATAATTTTCCTTTTCAAATAAAGAGAAAATCGATATCGATATATATATGTATATAGATAAAACCAACAATTGACAAGTTTAAACTTATTGAGCAAAAAGAAGCAAATTATAACGAGGTCAAACAAAATAAGTATGACGTACTATGTAATTAAAATTATTTGTCTAAAAATGCTAATTATACTACTACTATGTACACATAAACACATGTATAGTAATTGAATTACTCACTAATCAGTACGCTGCGGTCTTCGCTAATTTATACTCCCATCATCACTTTCAAAAAGTATATAATATTTGCTCGTGCGGATACAAACTGTCGATAATGCGACTAATTACAATCAATACGCTTGCATTTATTAACGTCACAAAACGACAACTTGTTATTTCGCGTTGTACACACTCTCGAAACGTATGTATGTATACACATTATACGACTCACTTTCAACGAACGAGTAATGCCGGTCATTACCGATACTACTCGAGTTGTATACACTACAATACATTTATATACGCAATTGACGTACGTGACTAAAGACCTGAGTTCTATTATATTTATTGCGAGTAAGAAGTCTATAGTATAAATAATGTGTACTATAAATTTGCAGTACTGCTCGCAACAAATAAACGGAACGTAGCCAAAAAGTAGAATTTAAAAGGCGATAAATCACGGATTAATCACAGCTAATTTTTTAAAGTATTACTTCGCGTTTTCAAGATGTTCCAATGACGCGGTACTAACATCAACGGATTCCGCAACTCAACTGTTTTCAGATTTGTGTGCATCAATCGATAGATGATAAATCGATAGAGATCGCATTAGATAACTTCACGAACACACACATACAAAATTCGGTCGCATTTTTTGGATCAGTTGTTCTATTCTGTAACTCTTAACGATAGTATCGATATCGTTCCAGCATCGTTACGCAGAATATTTTATATGATAAAAAAAGCTACACAATACGACACATAACAATATTTTAAATTTTTATTACATTTCAAATGTGAGAAAATTATGTTAATCGACTATGATTGGTCAATTTCTTACGGTTTAAGCCCGATTGTATCAACGTTACTTTGATTTTAAGTGAGGCTTAAAACTCTTTCTGTCTCTGTCTCTTTTTGGCTTTAAAATGAGACAGATAGAGTTTTAAGTCTCGCTTAAAGTCAAAGTGATATTGATGCAACTGGGCTTTAGGCTTAAAACTTAATGTTTAAAGTTTAAATTTTACGCCTTACAATTTCATTGTAAACATTGTTTTAAGTACGATCTACATAAGACGAAAGTTTGTATTGCGTCAGCCAATCTCGAAGCGTCACTTTTAAAATTGATGCATCGGATTGGCTGACGCTTGCGACCTGCGACTCGCATTCTGCGTCTTATATAGATCGGACTTAAAGTGCGATCGTCAGATTCAGACGCGCATTTCGCGCGTCAGAAGTACTATTTGAATTAACGATCATGGCGACTATATAGAGTTGTACGTTGACGAGTGCGCCGTTCGGATCAGGATTTTTCGATTGACTTATGATTGAAACGACTCATAAATGCCGAAGATAATACGATTAGTGAACAGAAAACCTATTCGACTGAAATTAGCTCTTGCGACAGTTACACCAGTTAGTCTAATCTTATTTCTTTTTTTCGCTCTGAAA
>NW_017305885.1:503176-504953 GCF_001594115.1 Trachymyrmex septentrionalis
AATTAGCTCTTGCAACAGTTACACCAGTTAGTCTAATCTTATTTCTTTTTTTCGCTCTGAAATTTGACGCAAGTAATCGGGAGTGTGGCGGACATTATTTTATTTCGTTGATTGTAGAGTATCATAATTGGGAGAATTTTTCTAATGGAGTCGACAGCCTAAGTAATAGAACAACCGACAGGTAATGATTCGACAATTCGAAACGGTGAGTACGTTTGATTCATTTCGAGCATGCGATTATCAAATCCTTCTTATATTATACATGTAGGACGTATGATAGTAATCTTGTTTTCTATCATTCTTGAAAAAACTGCGAATAAGAGTAAATCGGCACATCTTATGAATTTTAGAAAATATTCGATTCAAATTGTATCTGAATTAAATAGCAATATATATATATCTAATGTAAATTTAATATTTTTTATTTACGTGCGATAACTAGGCAAATTAGGCTTTTTAAAATTCATATATTTTAAATAACTGAGTATAAAACAAAAATAAGATTGAAAAACATGATAAAATGTACAACACAAATGAAAAGTGAAAAATGTTATGACAAAGCGCGCAATCGATTATCATCACATTGTCTCTCGGTATCGTTTTGTTCGAGTACTTGAAATACTCGTCAGATGTCGTCAGTATGCAGTCCAATTACTTGATGTAAATTTTCGATTCCCGTCACGTCGTCACACAACTATGCATATTTGCGGATGCAATCGCGCTTTTCGAGAACTCGCTCGCGATATCACGACGGTACATCGCGAAATCGGCAGATTAAACAGCGTCCTGTACAGACTTACAGAGAAATCGATCGCTCGGACAAGATAGTGGTGCGTACACATAAAGTTTTAGCTCATTCCGATATCGAATTTGACCTCCATCAATGACCTAGCTATGTTCAACATATAAAATACACACATATATGCGAAATGCGTCCTTACGAACAAAACAACAATTGCGTATGAATCGGATCATATTATATTCACGCAATACAAGACGTTATTTTTCCAAATCTTAAAATAAATAATCAGAAAAACATTGGAATGATTTTTCCTCGGAAACAAATATTCCAAGTAACTAAATAAATACTGAGAAATTGTTCCAAATTTATATCATATTTTCTTCGATTTGTGCCAAGTGCCTAAATAATTTAATATTTGATCAATATTAGATATATAGTTCCACACAGTTCAGTTCATGTTAGAAGCTGGTTACATATTAATTCCATCAAACTGATGAGGAATATTTCCTTCTCTCGTTTCTCCTAGACCTCTCATGACACGTGAATATCCTTGAATACGGAGAAAATTTTATCTTATTTATATCTATAAGAACATACACGCATATTAACAGACGTTAGAAACATACATACACATATTAACAGTCGTTAGAAACGTACTGAATACTTACCAGAAACCCTGCTCGTATAGCTATTACGAAAATATTTTATCAGTCTTTCCAATAAGCAGGAAATACGGGACAGTTTACTGTGAGAATATTTATCTACTTTTATCGATGAGATTTCACTTTTTTTTTCTAACATTAAACAGTTCCTTCCTGCAGTGTTGAGTGTATATATAAATATAAGTATAAAACAGTTAACTAAAATATTGAATGTTAAAAAATAATTGGAAAGAAAGCGTTCAAAATTTTTTATTAAGTTTTTCTTAAATACGTTGGATATTGGATTAACTAAAAAAAATCCATAAATAAAATTTGTAGCGATTCTCTTCGGCTGTTGGTTGTACGCATGTATATACATATCTATATATATATA
>NW_017305885.1:505053-505524 GCF_001594115.1 Trachymyrmex septentrionalis
CGTCGGATCGATTCGGCGCCGGCAACGTCCGCACGATACTAACTTAAGTTTTCCGGAATACATTCCGGCTTGTAAAATTTCAGTCGCCGACTGATTTTGGAGGCAGACGGCTTGCGCAGGCTGTTTGGCATCATAAAAATGTCGTGATATATCGTAAAAATGCTTCACGCTGCCAGATTGTTGCGGCACGTGCTGCCATTTATTTGCTTATGACGTCAGGCGGAAAATTCTTCAAGAATAATTAATCCGTTATGCATACATTATTTCGTTAATATTGATGATAAATAAATCATATTAGACTATAAACTAATAATTATAGCGTCGATTATTAGTATTAAAAACTCTTCCGAATATAACTGGCTACTCGATAACCGATAAAAGAATTTGTCAGAGAATTAGAGAAAGCAGAAATGTTTTAAAATAGCAAAAAAATAAGATTTAGAAAAATATATATATATATATGTGTGTGTA
>NW_017305885.1:505534-507776 GCF_001594115.1 Trachymyrmex septentrionalis
AATAATTTACATAAAGCTTTTTTATAATCATATTATTTCTTATAAAACATACTTTTCTGCACGTAACATTAAAAAGTATCAATATTTAATACTACTTTTCAAATTTGTATATAAAAAAATATATGCAAGAATATTTTGTCAAAAAAATATGATTTATTATCAATTCAAACATAAATATTTACAAAAAATTTACGCAGCATCTTGTATATCAGCATCATATTGGAGCCACTTAAGAAATCGATATACCTATGTACGTAAAATCACATGTGATACATGACGTCATGTCGGAAATGTCGAGGGATCTTAATGACGTTATTGAGACGCATATATATGTGCATCGCGGGCGTCACGTGTGTGTGTGTGCAGTGATGACGCAATAAAAATCTCGGAAAAATTGTCGTGGGTGTCGCTTGTGCCACATGCTCCTTCGTGATTCGTGACGTCACAGGATAAAATCATGGTCACTATGGAGACTCGAACGGTCTCTTCTCATTCCCTCGAACGCCCACGAGGTTTAAACTTCCGCTGCCGGTGCGAACGTCACGCCCTGTTTGACGGGTAAAGGTGGGTAGGTGTTGTGGTAGGTCCGGAATAAAAGTCCGAAAATAGCAACAGGTATACGTTACAAAGCGAGAACCTTCGCAGATACACAAGATAATTTTTTTTTTGTACAGGTGATATTACGTCGTAATAGACAGAAATTAGTCCGCTTGTAATCAGAAAAGGTTTCAAAGATATTTGTAATCTCTATCTCATGCCACGTATTAATGTATTCTGCCCTTTTAGTTAAAATAATTTCTGTGTGAATATAATAATTTCAGCGTTCAGCAATCCCTCAAATCTTTAAACATAACTAGACAATAATGATATACATCCTATTTCTCAAGAATGGCAACCCTGAAAGGGTTAAAAGAACCCTTTCGAATTCTACCCTCCGTCCATTTGCATAACATGAGATTATTACAATAGATAAATTCCAGTTTGCTTAACTCTGTATCATAGACATTTGTTACAGCCTGTTTGATCTCCGTTACGCTCCTATTTTAAACTGGAATGCTAGGAAAAGGTTGGGCGACCATTAAGTCTATTAAATGAGAATGCTCCGAAACTCGCAAAGGCCAACTATATTAAAAAATAAATAAATAAATAAAAAGATGGAAAGTGGAAAAGAATGTTACCGGCAACATAATAGGTATCCTGTAGTGATGAATGTTAAGATAGCTTATGATAAATATTTTAAAACGATTTTAATACGTAACATCGTGACGTGGGTATTACGTTATCATTATAATATGGCTCTACAATTTTACAGTAAAGTAATATTTTTATGTTTTGTATGACAGTAAAGAAAATGGTAGTTTTATTTTTATTTTTTTTTAAATATAAGACCTAAACAATTAACAAAGAATAATCATTATTAATATGTATATTTAAAAACCTAATTAGAAGAAAGTTGTGTAAAGTAGATTAAATTAACACAAAGAAAACGTTATACTATTTTAGATTTATAAATTATTGTTTATTTCAAATTTATAATTATCGCTTGTAAACGCAAAATTTAGTTAAAAGTAAAACACAAGTGAATAAAGACGACCATATTCGTTCAAAAGCAACAGTTGCGCAACTTTGCATTAACGAACAGTACTTCAAAAACTTTCTTCTTTTCCTTAACGACCTGTTTACTGCGCATAATCTTTTAATTTATTTTTTTCATATTAAAAATATAAAATTACGTGTACAAAATGAAAATTATTCTTCATGATCAACATATATTCATTAGTATTTCGAAATATAGCTATTATCAATAAGTAAATAGAAGACATTGACTCGTGAATTCAATATTCAATTTTAGAGTATAGTGAAACAAAATATTCTTAACTTATGAAAAGAAAATATATGTATATATTAGCAGTAGTTACGCGTAAAAAGCATTTATCATAAATTATTAGAATATTCTAAAATATTATCAACAAATAAAGTAATATCAAACAATATTGCGAACATACATACATCGATGGAAAAAAATACTAAAACATTTATTATCTCTTCAGTACATATATATCTCACGAGAGAAAATATTCTTTTCAATCAAATTTTATCAATAATATAATTAATTTAAATCAATTAAATTAATCTTCAGAAAAGAGAGAGAGAGAGAGAAGAGGGGAGAGGGAGAGAGAGAGAGGAGGGGGGGAGAGAGGGAGAGAGAGAGAGAGAGGGAGAGGGAGAGAGAGAGAGAGAG
>NW_017305885.1:508380-511379 GCF_001594115.1 Trachymyrmex septentrionalis
AAAAAGAAAAGTTCGTGATCGCTATTAGGCCTCATGATACTTGAATAATAAAGTGGGCATTTAAAAAATATATATATAACGATTACACTTGGACACTACATGCACGCACCGCACGCGCTATCAGATGACACTGTTGTGTAGTGTACGACACGTTACACGTACGTACGTTACGGTGACGTCACGCATGCCGCCGACAAATGAAAGGAGAAGCGTGCACGCCGCACGCTCGTGCAGCGACGGCGTCACGGTCGTCACGCCACCCCACCCCGGTACTTTGTTCCCCTCTGCCATCAACACCGTCACCGAACAACTCTACCCTACATTTACGAGCGGGGCTAGTGATTTTACACGACACAACGATGCTCGAGTAACCGTGGTAAATGCGGTACCATTTACCTCAATCGATACTGTAACCTTCTGTCATTGCATCCTGCGGCTAATCGAATGATATCGACACGATGATATCGGGATTCCGACGTAATTTGGATCTCATTCAGTTTATGGAATCTTAATAACTACGAGCCGTATGCTAAGATTTTCCCTGATATCAAAAGTCTGGTATCTATTTTAAGCCTGTGTTGTTTATAAGCAAATAAATTCTTGCTTATCTCAGTAATAGATGTATAATTGTATATCTACGAGTTAAACCTTGAAGACATATTTTTTTCCTCTGAAGTTCTTAGAAGTTTACATTCGCGAATGATAATGATGTAGACATACTCGATCGCAATAATCGATATTATAAATGTACATCTATAATATACATATATAACCATCATTCTGGTAATTTATTTCTAAAATATTCGTGTCGAAGAAAAATGACCATTTAAATCTTGAGAAATTAGGCATCTTAAATAATTATTAAAAAAAAATGATAAATTATGTATATTCTCGTTGTTATACATATTTTCAATTGTCACTATAATTCTTCATTTTATGTCAAATGTATATACATGTAAATTATTATAATCAAAAATCTAAATAAATTTACATTTAAATTTAAATAAACGTTAAAACATAGTGGATTTATGGATACATCGATCGATTCATTACACAAAATGATTGGGATAATCATATACCATCCGGGTGCTGAAATAACTCTTTCGAATAATTCTTATTTATTAAGGATAGTAAAATGATTTCGGTGGTAATGAGGATGACGAGTGCGGTGTTTAGTCGGCCTGTCTCGATTATGTATGCGAGACACCGTGGGTGGGGAAGATTGTCACCACTGTTGAGCATCTGGAATGGAGTGCGCGCACTCCGTGCAAGGTGGGATGGGAAAGAGTTTGCGCATACAGAAAGACGAAGACAGAAGAGCTCAGAGAGAGAGAGAGAGAGAGAGAGAGAGAGAGAGAGAGAGAGAGAGAGAGAGAGAGAGAGAGGGAATATAGAGCAGGAGATAGGATCGACGGAGATAAACATAGAAGGAAGCCTTGCCGCTGGTCCTCGAGGCTAACCGAAGTGGAAGCAACGAAGTGGGGAAAACAGACTTACCCTTACCACTATTATAGATACTGACAATGTGGTAGAATACATAAGGAGAGAGAAAAGACCATATCGTCCGAGGATCATTTGCGTGTTTACAGAGAGGTCTTTTTCGTTGATATCAGATTGTCTATCAAATCGGAGCTATTACGTTACTATCGTCGTTTCACCTCGTTTTGTTTAGTTCATTCCTCACACCGTACCGGTTCAAGAATCTAATCGTTATTATCGTCGCGCGATCGGTGATAATAAATGTATAACATGGTATTTGATTGTGCACAGTCATTTATCTTGTAAACCAAATTGATCGCGAACAAATCTGTCTTAATCATGTGCTTCTTTTCGTATATTCGATCGTTGTCTAGATATATATATTCATGAATTCTATCCGATATCTATTTAGCGATTGTGATCGCTGATTGTAGATCGCGTGAGTCTGCCGACGTGTACTCATACACCGGTTGAAAGTTCGCGCCATCGCTACATGTATGAAAAAAGCGTGTGTATGTGTGTGTAGAATTGGAGTTTCGGAGATGAAACAAAAAGAGAGAAAGAGAAATATACGTTGAGAGAGAGAGAGAGAGAGAGAGAGAGAGAGAGAGAGAGAGAGAGAGAGAGAGAGAGAGAGAGAGAGAGAGAGAGACAGAGAAAGAAAGAGGGAGGGGAGGGGGAGAGAGAGAGAGAGCGCTCCCTGGGTGGGAGGGAGAGAAAGGAGGAAGAGAGAAACAGAGAGACGTGATGGCGAATGAAACAGAAGGAAGGGAGAGAGTGCCACGCGACGATGAGACGGACGAACAAAGACGGAAGCGACGAGCCGGTCGAGGCGGGACGACAGCGGCGTAGAGTCGTTCGCGGGGCATAGAACGGCGATGAGAGGATAGTGTGTTTGGCGAGAGATGCGTGGGGGAGGGAGGGGGGGGGAGGCAGAGCATGAGGCCAAATGACGACACGCGCGAGCCGTCAGGGCCGTATCGTACTCCACCGTACTCGAGAGCACGCGACGTACGTCGGTACGTTGGTACGTCCTGCGAACTTGAAAGCTAAGCCGCCGGCTTATTGTCGGTCGCGCGAATGCTCTGGCCGGACTTCGTGCCGTCTCAAGACAGTCGCTGAGGACTTCTTATTTAAGGAAAACAAAAAAGTCAAATAATGTCACAATTTGACGTCACATTAATCGTTTATTGACCAAAAATTATGTCATTTTTTTTTAGTATGATTCAGTTAATGTAATGTGACATTATTTTGACTTTCTTATTTTTCTTAAATTGCAAAGTACATTTCTTTCCTCTTTTACTCTCTCTAGAGATTATTCTCTCTAGAGTTTATTCAACGACAGTTTCCTATACAAAGATCAAGCATATTTGCTATACTGTAATGACATTGTGAATTTAAAAAAGATATAATGATTGATTGTGAGGCTTTACCTTGTGAATAATATACTTTATCTACGCATATTATATTATATATTTTATATATATATATATATATATATATATATATATATATATATC
>NW_017305885.1:511479-519353 GCF_001594115.1 Trachymyrmex septentrionalis
CATCAAAAGAATTATGTTTGCTTTTAACTTAATAGCTCTTGCCTCCTTTGTCTAACAGACAGAGGTCAATACGGCCAGTACAGAAGGGAGAAAAGTGTACATAAAGTCGTAAATAGTTCTACAAAGTTTGAATAATATTTAAAAAATTGTGGTTTTTTGTGTATCGAATTCATCTACATATGAAGAATGCGAAAATATTAATATATCCTCAAAGAAAACCGTTCAATAATATTCCGTTTGGCCTTGTACATATACGACGTTTCTCGTGTTTTCAAGTCATGGGATGACGCATATTTTAAGATATTTTATTGATTATACAAGAGAAAAGAGACTCGTGTCGTGAAAACGTTCTGGAAAATATATTTTATACGATATCGAATTCTCGGTGCAAATAAATTTTGTAAACAAATTCTAATTTAATTTAAATCAATTAAACTGTGAATATATATGCCGTAATATTTATACTCTGTCGCTTATATGCCCCGGCTTATTTTTCTTTATTTTTATAGTATTAGTATGTATTAAGCAGATGCTTTTAAAAAAAAATGCAATTTTTCATCACTATGATCAAGTATCATGATATACTTGATAAAAAAGCAATTTATAAGTAAACTTTCATTTACATCATCGTGTATTTCTGGTTTCTCTGATATCTTAAGTACATGTTCGCTAATACCAAGGGAAGGAGCTGCTTGCAGAGGCAGCTGTACAGGAGATTCTCTTGCATCTGTAGTTTGTTCACAACCTTTCCCGTTCTATGACCAATCTCTTACTTGCTTAGCTCCCTTTGCATCACCCTCGCACCATCCTTATGCGCTTTAGGGACACAGCCCTTGCTCACTTCGTAACATGGGTGAACCGAGGGTTACCGATAAATAGAGTTACGCGTTTTGGCCGCGAGGAGCTTAAACTGCTCCACAACTTTTGAATAAAACACAGATACGAGACTATATGTACGTAACAATGTACATGAAAACTTATGCGATACACACAACAACAGTACTAACAAAAATATCGTATACATTAATGTACAAAAGAAAAATAACTGGTTGAAAATAACTGGTTAGAATTGCCAAAATGAATATCGCGCATTCACATAAATGACAACATTTAATTATTTAAAAAGATATTTTTTTATGCTCATATTATGATCGCAAATGCATCAAGTACATAAAATTTTAATAGATTTTAGTATTATTAAAAATCATAATCTCATTGTGGATTTGTATGCACCACCGCAGAATAAAACGATAAAAGATAAAATCTAAATGTTGATTAGGTGTCAACGTCCATAAATTTTTTATGTTTTTAATTGTATAGTTTTATAATAAGATAATACAATTAAAATTGTAATATTAATTTTATAATCTTATAATCCTTAAAAGGTGTCATATATTTGATAGATATATTTGATAAATATAATATTCAACTGCATTAACTCTTTCGATTTCGCAAATTTTTATTTATAGAAAATACACAATTATATACAATGCATGAACTATACGAATTTTTAAAGGAGCTACTCTTTAAGCTGTTAATTTATTTATGAGATTTAATTAGATCACTGACCGTTCTCATATTCGTGAAAAAGAAATGCTTTCCATTTCGTGCAACATCTCATATAGATTCGACAAATGTGATTCTCAGTACAAGGTGACCGTGTAATAAGCTTTCGCGTTCACTGCTTGTCGGTTTTACGTTCAAGCTAGGGCGAAAAGAGAATCCAATGCAGAGAAAGATCGAAAAAGCGCGAAGGAGCGAGGAGAAGCGAAATGAAGGAGGTTGGGGCGCGAACAAGTTTTCCCTCTCTCTTTCTCTTTCCCATGTCTGAGGAAGAAAGGTAGCATGAAATACAGTGGAAGAGAGGATTCACGAGTGCTCCGCGGAGTTCTCTCTACATTAACGGCTGTGGACCATGCTCGAGGTTCGAGGAACTAGTAGGACGAGGAGACGACCGGGATCGTCGAGGGGGTGAACGGGGGGAGGGGGGGAAAAAAAGGAGGCAGCGGGAGGAGGGGGGGGGCAGGAACGGTAGTAGATGCGGTATACACTGCCACGGGTGAGACACGCTTCGTCCACCGAAGTGGTATATAGACGATGGAGAGAGGCGAGAGCGCCGAGCGCGTCGAGAAAGGGTAGAAGCGCGCGCGCGCAGGAGAGGAGAAGCGGGAATGACGGGGGTTAGAACGGGTCAGACGTTCCATCGTTGCTCCGAGCAAGATGGGTGGCGGGTGGGTGGCAGCGCGAGCGGGAACTAGGCGAGGGGAGGTCGACATCGGTGGAGCAGGTGGCGCGGAGGTGGGAGGATCGTGGGTGCCGTGGGTGGCAGCTGAGTACGGAGTGATAGGGGAAATCAGTCGCGGTTCGAGTACCGCCGCGAATGCACGTAAGCGACGTTTGTCGTCGCGCTGTCCGCCTATTTCTCTCTCTCTCTCTCTCTCTCTCTCTCTCTGTCTCTCTCTCTCTCACCACTTATTCATTGTCATTCAATTCTCGTGGATGCTTGCGTCCCTCTTTCTCCCAAATTCTTATTCTCTGTTTTTCTCTCTTTCTCTCCTTTTCTTTCTTTTTTTGCTCTTCTCTGGATATATGTAAACGTAATCGCGTCTCTCACGTGCTGCCTTGAACAGCACTGACGAGCGAATGCGCCGTAAGCGCGTAAACGGAAGCGAACGAATCCTTCTCAAGGACCTCGACGCGAGTTGACCTTTCGGGCACGAGTCGATTTGAAGGAAAAAAAAAATCCACCGTATGTCGATATATAGCGCAGGGGTGGGGAAGCAGCTGAGAATCCCGATAAGAGAATCCGGTGTAAACAAAGGAGAGTGAGGCCATCTTTGAGAGAAAGGGAGACAGAAAGAGTGGGAAGCGAGAAGGGGAAACACGCGATCGAGTAGTAGTTCGACTCCCTCGCGCCAAAAAGAGATTCATTCGCTCGGTATTAACATCTCGCTAGGGGAAATCATCGCGAGTAGCGCATTCTTGATCTATTGAGAGTGAAATTTTTCTTTCACCGATCTTGAATACTTTCGGCCGATCGCGCGATTCGCGACGATCGACGAGTTTGAACTCGAATACGATTAAATAAGTATTGAATCGGAGTGAGCAAAAGGTGAACAAGACAGTGGACAAGAGACCGTAAAACTCAAAGGGGGCGTAATATCAGTGTGTCGACGGTGAGACCAGGTGAGAAAAGGAAAGCGAAGGACACCAACGGAATGCTCGACTTTGAACAACAGACCAATCAGGCACAGGCATTGGCCTCGCTCGATGACGACTGGCACCTGCTCGAGGGTGAGCGTACGACCTTCGCAATTTTCTTTCTCCCTTTTCTATACCTTCCTTAGTATAGAAGGTGCACGGAGATCGGTAAGGCGATGGCACGCCGTTCAAAATTTAAATCCGGCAGGAAGGAAACGGGAGGGGAGGGGGAAGAATTTTATATATATTAAACTTTTTATTTTTCTTTTTATTTCGATTGACAAGTTTGAAGGAATTACACCACATTAATTCGCGCAGCACTGAAAATTATATCGTGATGAAATAGATCATTAATAACGTTATATACATAAAAAAATATATTAAATTTTAACAAATCATTTGTTTGAATAGTGCCAACTAAATATTTATTTAATATAAAGATATATTTATTTGATACAAAAACCATTAATTTGATTTGAACTTATTATTTCTTTTTATTGAATAAATGTTTAATTGACATTATTAAAATAAATATTTATCAAAATTTAATATTTTGTTTTTTCCCAGTGCACAAATATATTAGGATATATAAATAGGAATCGAATGTGAAAATTAAACAAAATTAATATGATAAAAGGGAGAATTAAAGTTGTTATGTCGTTGTTATATTATATTATGCTATCTTACATTTATGCTAGGTACAATATAACGTAATGTCACATGCGAACGATTGTTTTTTTAAAGTAGGATGCAGCTATCATTTTTCAAAGTCGATACTAATTTCAACTAATATCGCACTATCTAAAAAGGAAGTAATTCATAATTAAAACTCGCAATATTTATTTATTAATTAATGAACGTGGGCGAACTCGTACGATTGATGACGCAAGAGAGTAAATCGAAATCCACATTCGCGAGAGTTGTACGTCCGTTATTCGGAGGCGACGTCATCGATGTGCGACGAAAAACTGATTTATTGCGATCGAGATAGTTGCGCATTAATGATGTCAAAAACAAGATGTATTACGTGGGTAAATATAGATTCGCTCGTTCAATGAAAGTGACATAGCATGACAAAATCATTTCTAATACGATGTCGATTAATTTCGTATTTCGCAGTAGCTTTGTATCATGCGCGAATTAGAATAATCTCGCTATTCATTTATATGTGTATATTTTTTTAAAAGAACTTTTATTATTTACACCGTATATATGACATATGTATATTGCAACTTTCTGCAAATTCTACTACCGAAATCGATTCTGCTATTAAAATATTTTAGCTAGCAATAAGTTCTTTACACATCAACATTTTAACACAGGAATACTCAACATTTTATCACGCTTATTTGCCCAGAAATTTCTTTAATTTTACTTACTTGTATGTTTCCTGTTTGTTTTTCATTTTAAAATACATACATCGATATACTACGCATTCTGCGTGCTATTGATATAACTTAGTCAAACTAAGAGAGATACCTAGCTCTTAGGAGAAAAGCGGTCTCTTTTTCTTGAGCTAGATTTAAACTCATTCTCGACCGAGTTACACACGACGTGGTGCACACGCTTGCAACTGCGAGATTACCTCGTGCTTGTGGAATTCGTCTTTTCTTTTCAGAATATGTCCGTCCTTCACATCTAGATTGTATGTTTACAGTCGTGAATCCTTCTTCTTCTTTATTCGTAAATATCATGGAAAATTCTTCCATGGTGGTTAAAAACAAACGCCATTTAGATCATCAGATATTTATTCTTCTGTACGACGTTTGCTATTTTTGTTGAGAGACACCGCATCTTTATTGTCAGATAGATTAGGGCTATAAAGTTTTACGAAGTATGTAACGCTCGGCAAAACAATAACATCATGAATTCGTTAGCTGCACATAATCTGCCGTGCTTTTAACTCTGTGGCAAGTATCTATACTCCCCCCCTCTCCCCTCCCCCACATACCGACGTCACTTTTAATCCCCTTTGGTTTGTGCGCGTAGTAAATTTACGTATTGTAATTAAAATTTTCTGGAAATAAAACGAGATGATAATATTTTGAATATTTTTCTTTCTACTGTCTTTCGTGTTTTTGAACATAGTAGTTATTACCATTATTATTACTATTATTATTATTATCATTGTCATTATTGTTATTCACATTATCTTCATTAATATCATTATCATCATCATTATCATTATCGTTATTGTGTTTACAAGAATACACGAATTAAAATCCTTTTTTAAAATTCTCTTTTATATCTTAGACAATTTATCCTCTAATATATTTTTACTAAAAAAAATTAATCACGCAATACAGGTCGAAAAAAAAAACATAAAATTAATCATTATTTTAATTATTATTTTATATATAAATATCAAATTGTATACTCGTAAATACTAGCTTATTTGGTAATATTCTCTGATTCCATATATATGTGTTTTAGCGTTATCGATTTAGTGGCGATCAAAATGGGTCATTTTACCCCAACCGAAACATATTGTCGCATGCGATCAATATAGCTTTAAGCATTTTTATCAGTATTTTCATCGTCATTTTCATTCCGCAAAATTTGAACAGCAGTACTAGCTCACTTTTCATTCTGTCTCGTCGTTTTATATTCGTCCAAAACTCGACATAACAAAGAAAAACACTTTTTTTTATAAATTTATGTATTAAAATTTTTTTAAAATCTGATTATATATATTTACAGACCTCATTAAGTGTCACTGAAGTTTAAGTAATACATAATTGTGAGAATAGTGAAACGAAATCGTTTGAGCATTGAACCGAAATTGTACTTCAGTAACCATGAACGCTGCCTGGAGATCTAAAAATAAATATCTAAGCTTAGCGAACCCATTATTTATTTTTAGCACGTTGAATGGAGATACCGTAGAAAACTGGTATTGATATACATACACTAACATGAACTCTATACACTTGATTACTAGCGATAACTATTTAATTTAACTAAACTATACAATATACAATTGAAAAAAAGAGATTATCTAGTAATTTTACCTAAAATACACAGTGCCACAGATCTGGAAAACCGGGAAAACCGGAAAAAGTCAGGGAAATTGGAATTGGTCATAGAAATCGAAAAAATCAGAGGAAAATGTAAAAAATTTGAAATTTCGAAATTTGCTCACAATTCCTTGAAACTATTCCTATTCCAAATAATTGTTATAATTTTTTTAATGTTATATCTGACGTTTATAGTCAAGTACGTTCAAAACTTTAAATGATTTTGATAAAATAATTAAAATTTATATTTTATTGAGTATTTTTATTTGAAAATTAAATTAAATCAAAAGTACCCTCTTTTTCATCATAACTACATTCTTTTTTTCCAAAACTAATTTATTTTATGTTGTGATTTGAATTTTCACCCAAAATTGTGAACTATGCTACTAGGCCTTTTTTGCGTTATTTTGAATAATATAGACTAGCTTTTTCCTACAATTCTTGAGTCTAAATGTTAAAAGTTACATATTTTATATTACTCATGAAAAAATTTCTATTTTCATCTGGAAAATCTGGGAAAAGTCAGAAAATTTTCAAATTTAATTTCTGTGGCAACCCTGATACAGTTTACCTACAAGCTTTACCTACAAGAGCACGATCTACATTGCGGGATAAAAAAAAATGTTTTGTCAAATATTTATCCCATCGTGCTTTATATTACAAACGTAAAGAATATGATTGTGTTAAAAGTAGAGAAGGACTATGCACTTTCGAAATTACAATGATCGCCCATCCCAAGAGATCAACGGAGTATAATAATGATAATTGTCGAGAAAGTCTCATTCGCATGAATGCGATTCTTTTGTTTCAACAGTGATGTATGCGAATATTCTCTCTCTCCCTCTCTCCCCCTCCTCCCCCCCCTCTCTCTCCTTCTTCTTCTCTTACTTCGTTGACTTGTGCACGTGGCATGCGTCCGTTATTCTCGTTGAGCGCGCGCGACACGTCGGTCGGTACGCACATTGCGCCACGGACACCACGATTCACACCTGTCCGTCTGTTCGTTCGTTCGGCAGCACAGCGGAGCATAAATGTCCGCAAGAAGAACGATATCGTGGTATTTGGCTTGGACCACCTGGCCGACAGAACCGCCCGTCCTGCAGGGCCGTATTCAATCCTTTACGGTTCTTTTAGATTGAATTTTTAAGAGGCCAGTAGAGATCGTGGTCAAATAGCAAATTACCTGCTTACCTTCCTCAAAGGAGGCAACGACCACTATTACCAATAAATACAGCTTACTTTTATTCAAATAAGCAAGCTCGTGCTTCTCGGATCAATTATCTGCTCTTTAATTGTAGTCAGTTTAGTTTATTTAATAACGAATGAGTAAAGTACTTGTTATTTAATCTTCGGACTGAAGTCTCGATTCTACTTTTTGTTATGAGATTTTAGCTGTTAGTAATACTTTTCATATTTTCACTTGCAACAGTATTATTTTTGCGTTTTTTATCTTCTTTAAATGCTTGCTAGAATGGCTATAAGGAAATCACATGCACGCGCGCGCGCGTGAATGTGTTTGTACATATATATGAAACAAAACATATATATAAATTATAATTATGCTTATTATATGACTATTAAACAATAGTAATTGAAATTAAAAAAGATATTTGATCAAATAAATAAATAAATAAATAAATAAATATATATATATAT
>NW_017305885.1:519453-531417 GCF_001594115.1 Trachymyrmex septentrionalis
ATATATACACTATATACACTATACACTATATCATTTCTATTTTCTACTTCAATTTTATATATACATGCCTTTAATTATTTTTTAGTAAATAATACGATATCGTTCTTCATCATGTGTAATAAAATCGTTGTTAATTCGTCCAGGATAATCCACGGTTTATAAAATTACGTTGAGAGAGATAATAGGTCACATACGCAAAACCAATGAAAATATGAATAATTACAAGTTACGTTTGTCAATACACATGGTTGCGATTGTAATTATGGGAAATATAGCGGATTATTATTATTGACCTACCGAAATAATACGCGAATATCATTTACCACACAAGCAATTTTAAAACAGTCGCATATTTTGCGTCGCTTGACAAAAGCAAAATTACTTCTCGTAGCATTTCGACGACGAAAAAGTAAGAGAATTCGACAAAAATATCACTGCGTATTTTTCATTCGCAGCTTTATTCAGTGGAAAACTCTAGAAATTTACCTTCTGTAATGTGTAACGGAATTAAAACGCACATATCTTTTTCCAAATCTTACCGTGTTAATGTGATAGAATTAATGAAGTAACTTAGCGCGATATATACAAAATTTTCCGCAATTTTATGTTTTCAACGAATACTAATTATTGATTTCGAGTTATTTGAAAAAACGGATATATTTCTTCTATATTGATCTCAAAAATAGTGACTTGTGTTTAAAAATAAAAACTCAGATAGGAATTCATATGATAGATCAGTATTGAATTCTGACGAAATACCGATTCTGTATCAAAAAATGAGTTTTCTATTTCAGTACTTGCATTTAAAAAACAATGATATGGTACTAATCCAATATGTGGATCAGTATTGAATAATAATACTGACACATTAGGTCAGTACATTATGAGTACATTTTCGGCATTGTGTCTCTCTCTCTCTCTCTCTCTCTCTCTCTCTCTCTCTTTGTTGAAATTATCCAAAATCAATGTGTCAGATGTCAGTATTGAGACAGTACATTGCCAGTATATTTGTAATATCGTGTCTGTATTTAGTACAATAACTCCGTACTATAATAGTATTGTATTATAAGTTTTTGCCCATTTCTATCATTCCAATATTTCTTCGGTACCGTAGCTGTACTGACAAAGAGAGAGTACAAATAATGTAAAAATTGGTACTAGTCAATTAAAAAAACTCATACGTTAAGGAAGTTTTCTACTTACGAATAAGTCAGTAATTGTAATAAAGTTTATTCAGTATACATATAAACGTCTGCATAACACAGGAAAGGAAGCAACCATACAGCCTCACGAGAATGCACTGTGCTACGTATAGATATATGGCTGATGCGCGTATCGATTTCGGCCAGACTGCATTACTATTGCATCGCGTTAAATTATACGGGCAAGAAATCATATTATTAAATTTAACAACAAAATTCATCAAACGTTAAAACCATTCGTTATTAATATCGACGTACTGATTCGATCAATAAATCGATTTAAACTCTTCATTGCAGAATCTTGATTATCAATCTGTGTCATGACTATCATCAATGTTTTTCTACAACACATTAAAAGAAAGTATATAAGATAAAGTATATATAACAAGTGTTAAAGCTGCAATAAATCTCTTAACGAAAAGATGTGTGTGTGTGTGTGTGTGTGTGTGTGTGTGTGTGTGTGTGTGTGTGTGTGGGAGGGGGTTATATTTTAGAAATCATCTTTCGAAAATATCTACACAGTAAGAAATTTCTGTTGTAAATTTGCAAAAGTATTGGAAGCTTTTATCCAACAAAAATGTGCTGTAAATTTAAACATTAATATTGTGAAATTACAATAACATTTTGTGGTAAGGTATATGCAAATCTAATAATACGCATGCGTGGCGCTACAGTTTTGTAAATTCACAACAAATTTCTATTGTAAATTTACAAATATTGTGAAATCACAAGCAAAGCGTTATACGGTTTATAAATTTACTGCATATTTTTATCGTAAGGGTATTGCAAATTTCACAAACATTTATCTAACAATATACATGTATAAAAAATTTATATTTTAACCATTAACGAATTGCTTTTTCGTAATTTTTTCCCATAAATATAAAATTTACGTATAAAATCTACATCAATAAAAATTTATATCACTTGTCAGATATCGTCTGATATTGTACAATTTCGTGGCACGTATATGTTTCGCTCAAAGATCGTGTCCTGCTAGCTGGCTCGTTTTTAGAACCGGGTTTTTCACATCAAATATACGTACCTGCACTTTCACGGCGCCAAGCCCGTGGATGCATATTGCATATACCTGCTCGCTTCAAAGGTGAACTTACCTGTGCATTGCACTGGTACATGAACCGCGCGCGCACTCACGTTCACACTGTGTATGGCCAGACGAGTGTCTGTGTGAGTGCACCAGCACAACGTATCGAAGCGATTGCACCGATATGACTACCGAGAGCAAGCGAACGAGTGCTCTCGCTCATATAGATTTCAGGCGACGATTAAAAGGCATTCATTTTTCAAACGTGCATGACGAGCCGCGAGAAACCGACGCTTCTCTCTCATCCTTTTGTTCTGCGTAAATTTGAATACATGTTTACGATGTAACGAATCAATGACGCGACATTGTACTACTTCTATTGTGCTTCTGACGAAACATTATTCGTTCATAGTTTTATACTTAAAATTATACATGTATGTAGATACAAATAACTGAGTAATTGACTGTTATTAATGGTTTTGCTAATTCGTATCGTAACTCGGAAACTCCTACAATTTCTAACGTTTTTTATTCTGACTATTTATTTTTAAAATGTGTAAAAAATATTAGTTTTTGTGACGGAAGATATATTTTTCATCACGAATAACTATACAATAAATCCGACTTTGAATTTTAATTCAGCAAATTTAACGAACTATCAGTCCAATAATTTATAATTAATCCGTAGATTAATTGAGGAATGTACATATTCTTTCATTATTGCTTTTATAACGATCCATCCTTAATCGCTATGAAATTTATTTTAGTTTAGATAAGATAAGATTATATCATGCGGATTTTTCCAGAAAACGATCTTAACAGAGTTACTCTTTTTTTTTTTTTTACAGAATTATCTATAAGTTTAAAATAAATATGATTTAAGTGTGTATCTGCTTGTAAATATTTATACGTTTACTTACTATAGTTTAGTATTGGTATTTCACGTAAGAAATATACGCTCGAGGATGAACGTGTTAAACTGTCTTTTATAAATTCTCATATAATCGTAAGGAGTCTCGTGATATGAAAACAGTTTTGCCATTTCTTCCGAGATTTCATCGGGGCCGTCGACTTTTATACGTGACCCACGGTCTCGCATAATCCCTCCATGCGGACGGAATATTTATTTCCCGAGCTACTTTCACGTTACTTCGCTTTTGACCGAGCGTTACGTAAAAAAAGATGCTATGCGGACGGTCGCGCGAGTAACCGTAAAAAAAAGAGAAATAAAAAAAAACAAGAAAAGCACCCTGATAAATGGTTCTGGAACTTTCAACAGCCGGATTGCCGAAGTTCGTATCAAAAGGATAGTTTAAAATGAAAAAAGGAATGGAAAACCGCGAAAAGTGCGCGCGTACGCGAACGCGCCAGGTTCTGCCTTCTCCAGCGGAAAATGATATTTTCTTCATGATTTTAACGACGCGCCGGACGCGACAAAGTGCCAGATAATAGTGCTGTGCGAGGGAAAAGAGCTGTGTCCATCTACAAACCATTCTAATAAAAATTGTACAAACCTCACCGTACGTTTCTTTATAACAAATTATTTAGAAATCGACTTGTCCTTAAGGCATTTACAGTTATTGTGTAATTAACGATGAAAATAGATGGCTTGTCCGGTTTAATGAATTTAAAAATAAAATTACTTTGTTTTGTTAATCTCGAGTGAACTTTATATTTCAGTAAATCAGTATACATTTGAATTTAAAGCTTAATTGCAAAAATTTACTATGGTAAAATATGGATAGATGTGATATGCTGATCTTCGATATTTACGTTCACAGAAATTAATCTCGAAACCGATTAAAGAAGTTTATAAAATGATTAAAAGGATATCCGGGGTTTCTAGGACTGTTCTGTATTTAGGTCATCGTGCAAATGAAACTGCCACATATGAATGTATATCTACATTGCGAAAGTGGAACTCGTTCGTGATTATTTATGGATACGGAGTATTCATGTTTGAAATGATGACAAATGAATCAATCAGTTGATCGGCCATATAACAACAAAGTATATAATAGTACATCTAATAACAAGTCTGTTTCAAGTATTCATACTCGGGAAAGTCCAAGAAAAAATTTACTTATCGCTGCTAGAATGATAAAGCGCTATCACATAATGTTATGTGAATACTCGTAGTAAATAGAAAATGCTAGTGCTCTTTGTTAGTGTAGATCATGTAGTTTTGTCGAATGTTTTAAATATATTGTCCCAAATATTCTCCAAATTATTTAGCTATTGTATTAAACACTTAAATCTGTATAATTATTGTTATTCAAATATAGTAACAATAGAACGTATGAGCCAAGCTGAAAAATTTGGGTAAAATTTTATTATCATTCAATTTATTTTAATTTGGATAAGCTTTATTTTGCACAGCAGCCGTTTTAAAAAATCTTGTTTGATTTATAAATCATATTTTTTGATCTGATACAACTGAAGCAATTTCCGTTGTCACAAGCATTAATATTAATTATTCTATTCTTTCTTGAAAAGCGTTGAATCTCTACAGGAAAAATAAAAGCTTTTGCAACGAGAATAAATAAATACATACCAATGCTAAAGTGGTTATACGTTTTACAAAAATATGCAAAATAATCTTAAAATTATTTTCCAAGGAAAAATCGTTAATACTTTTATTAATCTTACGGTTGAGTAAGTAGCTTATATTTTTTCTCTTCTTAAATATATTACAAAAATGAATGCAACATATATATCCTACGATTTAGGAAAACAAATTCCTTAAATTTGTTTAATATACAAATCGAAACGTAACAGAAATATGTAATATCTAAAAAACAAGATATTAAATGGATATTTCGATCAACTAACACTAAGACATTGTAAATATTCCTAATCGTTAAAAAAATCACATACGGTATAGTTATTACAAATCGGACAAAAATAGATAAGAGGATAGATATCTTGCGCTCACGATTAATTTTAAACGATGAAATCATTCTGGCTGTGTCTAACCGACCGCGCGGTTAGGGGTTAAACAATCGCTGCAAAACGAATTGAACATTCGCTGAAGAAGCGGAGCGATCAGCGATTTCTTGATCGCTAGCGCGTTGATACAGCGCAATGAAATATTGGTCTAATTAAGGCGAATCAAGGACGTGCTGGCGCTATAATGCGATATTGTTTCAACTCCGTCTCGCTTTCGTCCCAAGGACCCTTAGAAGTTCATTCACGTCGGTTTTGCATAGAAATCACACACCGTGCAGTGACAATACTGATAATAGTCTTGTTTAAACGAGCCATCTGTCACGTTCGATACATTCCGATATTAAATAATAAAATTAACTATGATTATAAGAAAATAAATTTTTCTGGATCCTTGCATATTTTGTAGTAGGCTAGCGATAGCCTTTATAGCGGAAATAAAAATAACTATAATTAAAATTAAAGTGCAATCATAATGATTGTGTTCGACTATTTAGCTGCACTAAAACGACGTAAATGTGTTAATTTTTTATTGATTTTTATTCGAATTGTATCGATTCGTTGCAAATATAAGATAAATAAAATATAAAGCACAGAAGCAAATCTTAATATACGAATATTATATCTATATGTATACGGAAATATATACACTATTTCTGAAAGAATTATGTATAAATATTAAAATTTTATTAATTATGTATAATACAATACATTCTCATTCTTTGGCATATTACATTTGTTCATAAAAATACATTGCTCACTAAACAATGATAATTTGCTAAAATGTCTGAATGTACCTGCTATCGTATTTTGCCATTATTATTACTGTTATTATTTTCATCGCACACGTTTGGTGTCACAAAATACTGGCGGAGAAACCTAAAATTAATAAACTTATAGTCATCAAGAAATACGCAATTTGTAGCGAGTGTGTTATTACGATTACGAGTTGTATACTTAGGTGTTCAGCGTTATTATAAGATATCATATCAATAGTATATAAGTTTCATAATCATTTCATATAAATTTTCTGTTCTTTTCTCTTCTGTTTCTCTTCCCCTTCCCTTCCCCCCCCCCCGTTCTCATTTTCTCACGGCACGGAGTCACAATTGTCCAATCGTTAATTTCAACTTGAAATAAATCGTTCCGAATGACGCGCGACAACGTTAATTAAAAGCGACGTAACCGATAGTCGAAGAATATCTACCACAGTGCATTCAAAAGGGACAAAGATAGGAGGAGAAACAGATAAGAGAAAGAGAGAGAGGGAGAGAGAGAGAGAGAGACAAAGATAAAAGATAAAAGAGTGAAAAGAATCATAATGGAAATATTTATGTAAGTCTATGCGATGAATTTTCATGGTTGCCGCAGGGATGTAAAATGTGCTAGGTACTCTGCGTAAAAGCTGTGCGCTCTCTAGCTAGTGAAAACGTTTTTGATAAAAAAAATGCAAAAACGAATGATGAGTTGAAGATGGGGAGTAGGAATGAGGAGAGAGAAGGGCATTGACGACAGGCAAAACAGGTCCAGGTGTAAAAGGGCGATAGGTATTCTAGAGAAAGAGAGAGAGGGAGAGAGAGAGAGAGAGAGAGAGAGAGAGAGAGAGAGAGAGAGACAAAGATAAAAGATAAAAGAGTGAAAAGAATCATAATGGAAATATTTATGTAAGTCTATGCGATGAATTTTCATGGTTGCCGCAGGGATGTAAAATGTGCTAGGTACTCTGCGTAAAAGCTGTGCGCTCTCTAGCTAGTGAAAACGTTTTTGATAAAAAAAATGCAAAAACGAATGATGAGTTGAAGATGGGGAGTAGGAATGAGGAGAGAGAAGGGCATTGACGACAGGCAAAACAGGTCCAGGTGTAAAAGGGCGATAGGTATTCTAGAGAAAGAGAGAGAGGGAGAGAGAGAGAGAGAGAGAGAGAGAGAGAGAGAGAGAGAGAGACAAAGATAAAAGATAAAAGAGTGAAAAGAATCATAATGGAAATATTTATGTAAGTCTATGCGATGAATTTTCTCTCTTTCTCTAGAATGCGAGTTTCATTCGAATATTCGAGGATAGAGATTTCTCGTGCCAATATTCTATCTAAGAAAGTTATCCGGATCTATTCTCCGTACCGTATTCCCTACGGTTTACAGGTTAATTGGTTAATAGATTTAATTATCAACATATAGGATTGAAGCCGGTTTGCATAATGCGTTGTGTGTACAAGAAGTGAAGTACGTCGTAAAGTAATAATAATACTAATAATTTGCTATTGGCAGGTAGAATATACTGCAACTTCTCCATGAGATTTACAGCACTATGATACGAAAGTCGCTAGGTTGTATCATAAAATCATCTTTTATATCCTGTCAGAATAAGAAGAAATTAATTTAAAATATATGTTTATTATCTTATACGTACAAATTATTAAGTAAGTTTTCTAGTATTCTTTTCACTAGTAAGAGTATTTAGGTTAAATAAAATTTTATAGAATTTGATTAAATTTAGAAATTATAATTTACAGAGAGAAAATGTGACGGATATATTTTTAAAAATGTAAATATTTAATATTATAATACAGATTTTTTTCTCGTAAATATTACAAATAAAAAGTTAAATCGAGATGTATCTGTTTTGATATTTTTTGCATAATAAGTAAGTTTTAGTAGTATTTACAAAATCAATACCACACATACAAAATCCTATGTAAGAATCACGTACTTATTTGATAATCTGTAGCGATACAATATTTAAAAGCACTGCAAAGAGCCTTACGAGGAGTAAAGGCTGTTTAAAATGCAATTTCATTTCGTGCGTTACTCCAAGAAAAATTAACCACTATATCATATATATATGTCGACACCGGGTGCCTCTGAAAGAGTTAATCTCGACGATTACCACCGCAGTCCTTTTACAGGATTCCTCAAAACGGATGCCTTGCTTCGCGTTGCCGCCTGAAAAATAATGCACAGAACGAAATATGTCGGCATGCGAAGGCCTCATCCTTCTGCGTGACACAATAGAAAGTAGAGCCGCAAGGCTGTTTCTACTACCGCTCGTTCCGCACAAGGAATACGCAATATTCATTGTAAACACTACCAACGCTCTATCCGGCTCTATTAGATCCTGTTAGACTACTGTATTTTAATATTGTTGCTCTTAGTGCGATCCAGAAACATTTTATGAAAGTTAACTACTATATTTAAAAAGACAAAAATTTACAAAAATTACTAGAGTCACTAAAACAGTAAATTAAAATTTTATACAATACATCTAGATTAAAAAAAAATTATTTTCTGAAATGTATTTTAAGAAAAAAAAAAAAAGATATATTTTCCGATATACTTTAATTTTATTTTCCAAAGTTTAGTTTGCAGAAAATGTTATTCCATTTTTAACTGCTGATTTTTAAAAAGTCAATAATACCTCGTCGAAATGTTTCCGCGGGAAGATCCCTTTCAAATTGGTGAAGCGATTCATAGAAAGGAATGGCGCATATTTTCGTAACACCCGGTACATTAACTTTCACGTTTTCGCAGTTATTTGCCTTTAGTTAGAATTGATGCTAAAATTTTATGACGCATATAATTTAATTGCTTTAAAACTAATATTATAACCGTATATACTTCCGCGTATATATCATTCGAAATTATCTTCAACGATACCGTATCTTTTCCTATTTGCGGATGCATGCACATGAAAGCGTCGTAATAAAGTAGTAAGATATAATGTTTATCGATACACATACAGTTTTTTACATTCATTTCTCACAATATTTTAATCGGCAATATTATATTAGCAATTGCCTAATATGTCATTGTATAGATGAGAGCATATCACGAGTATATATTCCGTTATATGCGTTACACGTATATACATACATAATCGCATATTACTCTATGCCTAACGTCTTCACACAATTTGTATCACAATATTTGCATCAGTCGAAAGCAAATACATGCACTCACGCCGAGAACGCCATTCACGAAAGCGATCGTATATGTATGCAAACAATTGATTCCGAAAATTATTTATTCAATACTGCATAATGATTCATAACAGTTAAATAGATTAATGGATATATTTTTTGATTAGTCGAGTCTCAAAGATTCAAAATGTAAAGTTCACTATTGAAGAAGAATTGACATGGTCAATGCATTAAAAGCACAAAAAATTATACTACAATTTATATTGTTGTTTTATTATTTATTGTACTTTTTATTATTATCATTTATTGTTATCCATTATTATTATCTTTATTTGTATATTTGTACATTTCGAGAATAAGTAAACGTTATAAAATAAATTGTTTATTCACTGTGTGTTAGAACAAGATTCTTGTTCAAGTGATATAAACAACATCAACTGAAATTGAGAATAGTCATAAATTACAAGAAGTTTGATCGAATCACAGCTGAAATTTGCAAATGTATTTTAGGAAAAAAATTGATATTGAATAATGGATATAGTGTTATCTGTTTAAATGTTATTATTATACATTTAAGATGTAAAAAATTAATTTGTAATGAAAAATTTAAAAAAAAAGTAGAAGTTTTGTGATGATTGAAGATAGACTTCGAATTTTTCGCTTTTTTGTCACGATTTCCGTCACTTCTCAAGGAAGCAATCTACTATTTTCTGGTCTAGTTTTCCTCAAAACACTTTGCTCTACAGATTAAATCTAAAATAGACTATTAGAGAAATGTTATTACAAAATGGTAACAACATAAATGCACAATTCTAATAAATGAAAATTGACTTTATTTATATTGTTATTATTTTGCAATAATATTTTTCTAATGGCCTATTTTAGATTCAATCTATAAAGCAAAGTGTCCTGAGAAAAACTACCATCAGAAAATAGTAGATTGCTTTAGAAGTCATGAAATTGTAGCAAAACGCGAGGCATCAGCCCATTTTTATTAACATACACATACATCGAAAACCTCCTACATTTTTAACAAGTTTTGTATTGAAAAATTTCTTTTAATTATAGCAGTAAATAATAACTAAACAAAGAATTATGTCCATTTATTCCTTTCCCTGAAAATCAAATTCGCAATTTCACCTTTAATTTATTGATACAAACCTTGATACACCCCTTTGAAATATTCATCTTAATTCTGTCACGTAATCTCGGTCATGTTTTCACAAAGAAAGGATTTGCGAAACAGTCAGATAGAATCGAGACTGTGTGCACGCACATTGTTTCACAAAACTAATTTGTTGTGCGTTACCATTTCGCAGCGAGAGATAATCGTATTACAAAAAGGATACATATTGCGAGAATTGCTGACGCGAGAGACGCTGCCGTATAGAGCATTCGTGACATATACTTGGTAACCGACAGAAGAGCGACCCCGAAGATTCAAGGTTGATCACGCGAAGAAAGGTCGCTCGTTCCATCTGTCTTCCGATCAATTGGATCTTTTCTTCCGTGATCAATCTTCCTCTGCTGTAATTTTAACAATATTTATGCGCAACGCGACCAAGCCAGCGTGTACGCGGTAGTTTATTATAGCTGCGTTATGCGCGTACACGCCGGCATGCAGAGGTGGAGTTGCGAATCAATAACTCGTGTTATAAGGCATTTCGGTATGGCGATATCGATTATGTACACCGGTTATGCGGGCCGAAGGTGTCCGAAGACGATGACGATGTAAATGCGATGGCGGCTGCTGATGTAATGTGTGTGTGTGTGGGTGTGTGTGTGTGTGTGTGTTGCAACGTGACACGATGAAAATTATGATTACACGCGCGAGAACGAGCGCACGCGGAGGACGCGTGCGACGAACCGAGAATTCGCTTTTCGACGCTCGGTGATTTAGACGGTAGACAAAAAAGTGTTAACTTTATTCTTCTGGGGATAAAAACGCACGTATGCAAGTAACGCGAGCATGTGCGAGCATATAATGAAATAAAATCTATAGAGCGAGAGAAAAAAAGAGAGTGGAAGAGAGAGAGAGAGAGAGAGAGAGAGAGAGAGGAAGGGCGCGCGCGCGGAAACAAACGTCTTAAGTATAGAAGTTTACCGCATAAAATATGTATCTCCTTGTAAAATCTGAATTGAATAAAAAGGATTAAAATTGCTAAATTATGTGCCGTAATGAAAATATGTTCTTAATCAAATTGCAGTAATTATTAATTATTGATTTAATTATAGAACATTTATATATATATATATAATAAAGTTATATATACATGTATATATAACATGTATATATACATGTATATACATATATATATTATATATATATATATATATATATATATATATATTTAATATATTAGTTACCCAGTTGTGAAATCAATTATAATGAACAAATAGACATACATACGTTCCAAAAGAATCATGAGATACCCATGGCTCGTGCCGTACTCAACGCCGAAAAATAAATACGAGCTGGCATGTTTCGCTTCCGCACGTCGGCGCGACGTCGACTTAACGTGAATGTGAATTGGCCTTTATTCGGATCTCTCGACGAGTTCTTCCGCGCTGCCGCCACACAGAACGGAGATATCCGTGGCCGACGAAATTACATAACACGACGTGACTCGATGAAATCACGATTACACGCGCTACACGCAGATACTCGTGTGAGAAAGAGATAGTATGAGGGAAGTCCCTCGTGATAGTTGTGGTTAACTCGGCTACACACGTGTGAGTATTATGTTTGAATCAATGAATATATAAACGAAGGGCGACGAAATTATTATTCCTCTAGAGTAGTCTAGAGTCTAGGATGAGAGAAAAAGAGGTGTGTGTGTGTGTGTGTGTGTGTGTGT
>NW_017305885.1:531517-534071 GCF_001594115.1 Trachymyrmex septentrionalis
GTGTGTGTGTGTGTGTGTGTGTGTGTGTTTGGGGGTCGTAGGTATTTAAAAAGATTTTAAATTTGAAATTTAAAATAAAATACAGTCTTTTCTACACAAACACAAACACACGCGCGCGCGCGCGCGCGCGCGCGCGCGCGCGCGCGCGCGCGCGCGCGCGCGCGCGCGCGCGCGCGCGCGCGCGCGCACACACACACACACACACGTACATAGTGCTATGAAATCTGAGCGACATATTCTGTATCTGAGATAAAACTCTTTTTAACTCTACAAGGTGACGCTTAATCGTAAACAACAGTATTTTCGCATACGTACAGCGTAGTCCAGCTACGACTAACACCGACACAAGAGATCTTAATAAGAGACGGAGGATGGTACTTTCATCAGTGCGAGGCTCCTCTCCTCTCCTCCTCTCCTCCTCTTTCTCAGAGAATCCTTTTTCATGGCGCGCTCTCGTCGTGTCGTCTCGATTCACCACCGTTGGCTGGCGAACAAAAGAAAATGCCGTGAAATATTTCGTCGTATCGCCGGCCGAGCGTACTTTACGGTATTTCGCTGATTTCGCGTTCGTAAAGTAGAAAATGTCGTTGGATCTCGAATTACGAAGTCTCGATCATTCACGAAAGAGTTATGTCCTCCCCGAAAAGGTTTTGCCTTGTAAATCATAGCGAGTAGGAAAAAAATGCTCCAAATAAAGATTCGTTCATCATTCGATCATGTTGTAAAATTGTTGTAATTAGTTTTGTATCATCATACAAAATCGTACAATGATTTTTCGTTGTTATTACGGATATAAAACGATGTTTTTCAATACGGTGTTTTAAATGTTTCAATTAAATACAAGCGTGTGTATTGCCGAACACGAATTTAGTTATTATTAATATCTTTGTAACGTACAAAAGCATAAAAACACTTTTATACATCACAAAATATTTGTATCATCACAATATATTAGTATCTGTGCTATTTATTAAATCGTGTATGATATCAAAATCGGTGAGTAAATAGATTATCTTTACGGTGATCCTGGAGAGAAGTGGATGAGATGAGAACGTCGTCGAGAAAGGACTAATGAAAAGGAGGTTTCCGAAGTTGGGTCAATGACGTCAACCCCGGGGGCGTGTAACTCTGTCGAGAGATTCAACGACGTAGATACACATCGACGATCCCCGCTCTCTGAGTGTCCTTTTAATGGCGCGCAAATGCCGATTTATAACTCTCTCTGTCCGAAAATAAAAGAGTCAGACAATTATCGAACCTTTCATCCACACAGTGATAAAAACAGTGCGGTCCGACAGCCATTAAAATTATACGAATTTCGATGTATAATCCCGACAAACGATGCGTGTAATTTAGATATAATATTGCAAAAATAAATTGCATGAAACGCCTTGTTTGCCTGAATTACGAGCAGCAATATTACAGTAATCGTGAAAGGATAGTACAATCGTGCAACGGTAAATTACAATTCAATTCAGCGATGTTAACTTTTTATCTCTCCTACCTGAATGTGACTTTATTGGAATTTCACGTATAAACTTGCGTTTTTAAACGAGTCTTCAATTTGTATCAACAAGAAGTGTTCAGTGTTGTCTTGTTTAACTGTCACTAAGTTGACAATTCAATACCACGTCGAATCGAGTAGCTAGAAATGTCCGTATTAAATATCTTCAATCTGCAAAGCGCAGATTCTCTCGTCAGGCGACTTTCTGCAGCGTCGAAGCAAATTTGCAAGCCCGCGTTTACATCGTCCTTGCAATCGTAGAACTATACGAATTATAAAGTCGTCCCGGAATAAATAGATTTTTTTTTTTAATATTTTCGAGATTATTTTCAAAAAAGTGTTCTAATATTCCAATATTTATACGAGATTAAAGAACGTCGCATTTAAAATAAACCGCGATTAATCTACAAAATATTTATACAATTGTATTATTGTTTAGAAGCGACGATCTTTCAAATACGTATCGTACGAAAAACTATCGTGTGAAAACGTAAGATCTAACGAGAAATATGAGAGTAACTCCCAAATCTAATTCACTTTAGGTATCGGATATTCATTCGTGTATTGCGGAACGGTACTGCAAATATCTACATCGCATTATTCGTAATCCCGTTACTGCAACACTGGCATTGGTCATAATCCCGATAACAGCAGGATATTTGTAGAATATTGAAAAAGAGTCCTCGCGATAGGAAACAGTGGATTTTTATGGGAAAGTAAGACTTGTGCGCGTAATTAATTTTCCTAACTCACTCTATTATTATCTCTCGTAGATATTGAATAAGTGGGGAATACAACGGGATCAGAAACAGCAACGTTACGTGTCTATCGATAATCCTTATGATGATGTTCAAATTAACGCAATGAATTTCTACGCGGTTGTAAATAACGCTGTGTGATCGACTTTGAAAACGTATAACGGTTCCGCACCGATTATTATGTTTATCGATCGTGCGATACTTGTGAGTGACAAAATTATTACTATTTGCAATAGAAGATACTGTCTGTATCAATATGTTAAAAAGAAATAATGGTGTTGTCTATAAATGT
>NW_017305885.1:534171-553797 GCF_001594115.1 Trachymyrmex septentrionalis
CCGTCTGTATCAATATGTTAAAAAGAAATAATGGTGTTGTCTATAAATGTAAAGAAGCAATTGCGGTTCTGTATTAAATATTGACCCTCGATGGATTATGAAAAGCAATAAAATAACGATTTGACTAATTATATAATATAAACTTAAGTACGTAATAATAAAAATTATTATACGTTCAATAGAAGAACTTAAGATTGCAATATTCGCGGTATAATTTTTATGGCGAAGATAAGTAATCAATATCAATACATCACGGTAAATATAGGTAAAGAATTGCAAAAACATATTCTATATATGCGTATATATAAATATCGAAGTATCAATTAATGCAGAGTATCCGGGAGTATACGTGAAAACGACGGAGGTATCACGTATCGATAGCTCGTCGTAATGCATCACGATATCGTTAGAATTTCTAATTACTATTATTATTCCCATCCGAAGAATGGAACGCGCAGGTATAATATTGATCGGCGCGTCATACCGGCGGTAAAGCGATCCCTCTCGGCGGCGCACGAGTTTCATCGGATTTTATTGCCGCGTACGAGCTGCGCGATGTATGTGTAAACATATTCTTATCATCACTAGCGACGCGGTGATTAAGAAAACTGCGAATGTGCTACCGCATCACGACCGAGTGTATATCACAAATGTAATTGCACGTTTCGTCGTACAAAATGGCCGAGATCTCGTTCGGAGATAGGTCGCTCTTTTGAGCAAACAGCTTAGTTACATTTGAGATCGCACGATTACATAAGTATATTTACGCAGAATACGAAACATTTATATATATACAAGTATATATATGTATACATATCTTATACATATTATACGTGCAATGAAAGATGAATTAAATTCAAGAGATCATCATTTTACTTAAATTTGAATGTACGAGATGGAGCTTAATTAAAATTAAGATTTACTTATTTAATTATATTTTATTAACAAATTTAACTTATTATTTAAATTTAAATTAATATTTCAAAAAGCATAGAGCATTATGTATCTCTCTTTAGTTTAAGATGAGTTGATTATTCACGGGATTATTTTGCTTTTTTATTTCATTTGTTGCTTTTCACTTGTTTTCGATTTTCAATTGTACGAATTGTCGAAGACGAGGTACACTTTCATATCCTTGCGGTTATTGAATGTTTCTAGTATATGTATCTATCTTTTCTATTGTGATCCATGGCAACAGCGTCGGAGCAAGATATCAATTATTTCGAAGAAGATATTAATCTTATCTCAAGCGCGCGCGCGCGCGCCTCGAAACCGTTCGAGAAGAGATATGGAATAAAGAATTCGCACATGTATCTGTATTATTTATAAATCACGCGCTACAGCATTCGCATATAAAGAATATGAAATATTCAATGCAATTATTTCTGACTCGTCTGATATCAGATAATTAAACTTCAATACCAATTCTCTCTTACAGTTTAGTTTCATATACTCGTCTAAATACTTGCGGCGACGCTCGTACCACTAAAATGTGCTTATCGATATACAAACTTTTATATAAACGTTCGTACTCAATATGCGTGAAAATTGCAAGTATAGATATTGATTTAAGAGCCATCACTCGAACCTAAACTCACGTGATATACATATATATATATGTAACATATATACCGCTCTCTCGACGAAGATCCCCTCGATTATTTACATAGGTCGATTATGTCGCGCGAGTGCTTCGTATGTCGTTTTGAACAAACGAAACGTTCGCTTCTCTCGATCGCGCATGGCGACTCTAAAGAGTTTCTCTTATCGCGTTCCTTCTCGCAGATGAAATCCATCCGTATTGGGCGTTAACCACTTGGCTTGTAATTTAATCGACACGAATGCTGCACGTTCATAAATTCATATATCAGAAAAATGATATTATTTATTTTCTAAATCCTGTGTGTGTACATTGTATATATAACACATGTAATGAAATAATAATCTACAATATATATCATAACTTTTTTTAATAATAATGAAAACTAATTTTTACGATCGATTAAATTAATTTCAAAGTGCAGACTGCAATTCATATTGTCTGCCAACTTTTTCAAATAACTTAATTCTTATCTATTTAGTAAATTTTATTTTTATATAATATTAATATATTATATATAATTTGTTATACAATGGTAACTTTAAAAATTAAATTAGAACCGAATACAGGCGAATTCGAATTGAATGAAATTGGAAACATCGGTAAGTTTTCATTAGTGTAAAATATTTTCCTTAGTCATTTTCTAGCAAACATTATTTTTCTAAATATGTATGTTATTCATACATTATACGTACGAATTAAGCTGACTTTAAACAGAAGTGCAACGCGAACTACTCGAAAAAGCTGTGTCAGGCTCTATATTATTTTATTAGATTATTCTATGATTATATAAATAAAATGACTATACGTATAAACGAGAGAATATTTGTGACGCGTGAAAGATACTTGCGACGCGCGATAAGCTTGGCCAGTCAGAGACGTTATTCCAAGCGAAGTGGTTAAGCTGCCGTTCCGCCGTTTAACAGGCTCGACTGATCGATCGGAGAGAAGCGGCCCGAAGTGCATCTCTCTTCGTCTCTGCTCTCGGGGCCCTTAACCCCTCAACGAAGGACAAAAGTTTTGCTCGTAAACACGTACACACGCGTACTATCGCGCGACCTGGGCACAAGGAACGCGTGCGAAAAGAGTCGACAAAGTGAATATAGACCGGATTAAACGTCCCTGATAATCGGAAAAATGACCACGGAGTGATTCAGCTTTTGGATCTCATACTTTTGTTCTTTTGTTTCGACCCCTAGTTTCGCTTTGGTGATATAGTCAAGTGATCTTTCTCTTCACGTCGATCGGAACACCGTATTAATTCACCCCTGTGCGATTTTAATTGCATCGAGTTATCACACGTAAAAGAAATGATGTAGATAACTCCTTAAATATCGAACATTATATTGCTCTGCGAACTGTAACTCTACCGGTGGAATCTATAATTTTTTTCCCCACAATTCTTTCTTATTATTCACGACAATTTTCTTTTAGATATTGAATAATAATAATAAAAGAAAATACGTTATTCGACACATATTTTAAATATTTTAGTTATTTTATACACATTTCAATACGAAGCAATAATCACATTTTAATCGTTAAAAATGAAAATAAATTACACATTTAAATACATTACAAATTATATGGAAATACAAGTTGACATTCTAAATTGAGTCATTGAAATATTTAGTTGGGATAAAATTTTATTAACATAACGAATAGTAATAACATAAGAAATACGAACTCATCTACGATTTCGGGGCACGGTAGGCATCGAAACTTCGAGGCTGCTGTTACTCGCCCGAGCTTTTAGTATCCCATCGATTATGCCCTTTCGTGAAACGTCGTAAAACTTCGGGGGAACAACGTGGTAGTCAGTTTTGTTTCTTGTGGCAGATACGTGAAATAGGTCAAAGGAGTTTACCTACTGGTTTCGTATAATTCACGGATAAGATTCTTTTCTATTGAGATTACGGCTATATATTTCAATCTATTATAATTAGTTAGTCTGATATTCGGACACATTCATGAAGTAACGTACGTGAAAATAACGTGCGTAATGTTGCTTTTATTTTGAAAAGCAGGTACTTGTGAAAATGTTGTTGTTTAATGTAATATACCTCAGATATCTGAAAGGCTTCGAAAGGACATCTCAACGATTTATGATATTTTTTTACAAGCATTGACGCTGTCTAAACAGATACGTTTATGACATAAATGAAATTCGATATCGTACACCGAAATAATTAAGCCCGAGAGAATTGGTGCGTGCCTGATGCTCGCGCGTGTACATGTGGGTAGAAAACATTTTATTTTTATTGGCATCTATCACTCTTCTGACAAACAGCTGTATTGTTATGCATATTTACTCGACATTTGATAATTCGAGTACCACACGCAGCGTTTGAAGAATCGAATTTCCATGAGCGTTTAAAACCCAGCTGAAATTTCTCTCTTGCATTCGCGATGATAAGTTAAGCAATAACCGAGTCCTCGTGGCCTGACTTATTTAGCGTGACACCACTGCGCATTGCAGATTTTTAGTCACAGTTATACGCCTTTCACCGAGCGCCGAGCTCGAAAGGCTTCCGTTATATATAATTACAAGTTCGCCATCGTCGTTATCATTTCATCGTCAACATTTATCGTGTCGCCGCGTTTTACGCGTACGCATGCGCCACCGATAATTAACCTACGCCGATTCGGTACGTTTCGAATTCAAAGACGTCGTTCTATCACGGAAATTGCGCGTATTATTAAGTGTCACGCTCTCTGCTCAGGAGATTTAACGGCTTTGCGACGATTCCAACGGCGTCGAGGATTACAAGTGTCGGTATCGATGAAATTCTCTCGGCAAATATTGCGCGAAATTTCGCAAGTACTAGACTACGTCACAATCGCTAATTTCTTCTTTTAACCTACTTCGCACGAGAGAACGATTACTACACTTAAGTCTACAATACGTTCGTAGGAGCGCCATAAAAGTGTGCGTAATTAGAACTAGTTGGGCTTCGCTCCGAGGTTATCCGTCACCGTTCGTTTTCGTGGTCGATAAAGGTATTACGTCTTTATCCTCGCCTATCCTCGTTGCTTAGACACGCTGCGCTGGTCACCCATGTTCTGCGAATGTCGTACGAGGATACACTGTTTCGTCCTCTTTACCGAATTAATTCGATCACTATAGCCATAGCCGGAGCGATAGCTTCGTTCAACTCATTCGATCGTAGCGTAATCATTTTAAGTCTGCAATCAAATTAGGTATCTGTATACTGGTAACTACCAAGTCCCATTTAAATAGAAATGGATTTTACGTACAATGTTATAATTGATCATAATATTATAAGGTGCTTCTGAATATTCAATAAAAAAATTAACGATGCCAGTTGTTTTTTTTTTGACAATTTTTTGTATTAAATATAATTAAGTAAGAGAAATTCTATTTTCGATTAAAATAGATCTTAGCTTCAATATTTTTGGTGTGTATTCATACTATATATATATATATATATATATATATATATATATTTAATTCTACATACAAACCATACACCGAAATCTTTTTTCAATTTTAAAACGTAATCATAAACAGAACTAAAGTAATAATATCACATATTAAATTGAGCTTAAATTTTATTGATGTTAATAAACATCTTGGATAAATATAAAAATTTGATGTTAATACAAATTTGAAAAAGTAGGAAATCTTTTTTGTATTAATCATTATTTTAATAATCCTTTTTTCAGTGTCAACATTTTATCGATACTTTTATTTTTCTTGTTAAATTGACGTAATCAATATTTTGGCATTTACTCTCATTTGACTTTCTAATACATTTAAAAAAAAATACATTTATTTAGGAAAAAATATGTATTCTGTATATAAAAAAGAAAAAAACATACTTTTTTCTCGAACAAAACGTTTCGCTTTCGTCCGATATATACCTATCTTTCCATCAGTCGTAACTCGTCTTTTCTTTAAATAATTCATTAAGCTTATAGCTAAAAACAGGCTAATTATTTGGTCGAGTGCGAAAGTATCTAGCTATCCGATCTCGATATCATGCTACCGGCTACCCTCGTTCGAGCTCTCACCCTTTTGAGGGGCGTCGCTCCGTGCGAGGAGAGGAGAGACCCTAAGAACAATAGACGAAAGGAGTCAAGGTTGTCGTCTCGGCCGTTTTCGCGCCGCCCTCCATACATTCGACCTCCGCGTGGCGCGTCTCGGCGCGTCTCGGCGCTTCTCGGCGCGGCACGACGCAGTGCGCGTCGTACGCCGTCGGCGGTCTCCGACGATTTTCGATCCCCCACTTTCTTCTCCTGCCACACTTCCTTTCCATTTCTCTCTGCCTCGCACTAAACCATTAACCACGCCGGCACAATTCCCCGTCCATCGCACCGCGCCGGTACGTCAACGAACGACCGTTCATCGTGTCTCTCCCTAAACTCGTATAATAGCGAGAGGAACCGAGTCGATCCCGAAAAGGGAGCTCTATGGCATATGTATAGAGAAAACTTCATTCTGCCATATCTGCACAGTGATATTATTATATCTCTTAAGCTTTGTTGTCGAAATAATGAGCACGTGATAGCGAAGAAATTTATAACGGTTCGTCTAATGACTTAATAATTTTCTCTACAAAAAAAAAAATAAATAAATATAGTAATAATAAGAATATTGCAAATAATATCCGATTTCTTTTAATTCGTTCAATATATATAATCTCTTTAATGAGTTGGAAGACTTACGTATATATTTATTAGTAAAGTAGCATACAATGGTTTTTCGTTACACAAACGTGTGCGTAAATATTTCTTCTACTTTCACGATTATTCGTCCTCTAACGGAGCTTGTAATATCAGACTTTCTGATAAGATTACCTATGGATCTTTTCTGACCTCTCACTTCCTTTTCTTTCTACTTTTCTTCCTTCCCCCCTCTCCCCTCTCTCTCTTTTATTAGATTTTCTGGTAATTATTAAAATTAATTCCGCGAATATCGCGCTTCCATTTGTCATAAACAATTAGTCAATTTCCACAAACCTTTTTACACAATTTTCTGCTCGATAGAAAACTTCCACGAACAAATGTATAACGCCGCTATTCGTTTATGAGCGGCAGTAACATCGTAGTCATGAAAATGAAGTTTGAATTAATTGGAACGGGTTGCTTAGCAGAACTGCAAGTTTAGCATAATTACTGCGCAACTGGATATAGCTGAGAGAGAGAGAGAGAGAGAGAAAGAGTGGCGTATTATAATATTATTTCTTAATAAATAATTATATCTTTTCGTAATATATATCTTTTGGTATTACATTATAGAAATAAAATATAATCTTTTATATCAAAAAATTATTCGATCTTGGCATTAAAAAAAAATCTTTGCTTTTTTAAACAGCTGCTGTAATTTAAAGAACTTTATGCTCAGAACTTTATCTCTTTTTCCATATCTGATTATAAAAGAAAACAGGCATATCGTTATCAGACGGTAATATGCATGTGTGTGTGTGTGTGTGTGCGCGCGCGCGCGTGTGTGTGTGTGTGTACATAGAATGTTTGGAAATTAATGATAAGTCTTTCGCATGGAAGGAGCAGAATGGATTAAACTGAGGAGAAAAGTCCTCCACTATTTTGCACTTATCACTACTTTCCAAACACCCTGCATATATAGTATATATATATATATATATATATATATATATATATATATATACATATATATATATATATATATGGCGTAAATACTATCTGTTCTTATCTACTTCAAACCCTCTGTTTCTACTCGCTAATTTTACTTTTAATTCGATACGAAAGTAGGTTTCTAGGTCAAAGTATAGTGATATGAGTAGAGACACGAGTATATGCTGTCCTCCAGCTTCGATGGAGCTGTAAGAATGTTTTTTTTTTTCGAAAAGACTTTGTGATCAAAAAGCATGTGCATATTAGATCTATAAGAATTCATTGAGCTTAAAATTTTGTGATTTTATATGTGTATTGAATTAAATTATGCGTGTGCATATATATTGAATTAAACTAATAAAGAGAGAAATGAAAATAAGTATACCACTCTAGATTTTGCACTATTCACTTGTGAAATTAAACACACTGGTATAAAATATCTCTAAAACTTTAACTATATTATTTTTTAATTTGAAAATGCGTGTGTCGTGTGAATAGGTATAACGATTATGAAACCTACTTAAATACTTTAACATTTATTATATTTTTAATAATACTGAAACTAGTTGTAATTTTATAAATATGATTTGATATTTTAACAGTTTGTCACATATACACACATACACACGCACACAAAGTTAAATGTGTAACAACGCGTTAACGTGATCTTAAATTGTTATTTCTTACATGCGAGAACATAAAACATAGCGATATGTTCTGTGCCTAATAGTTTTTCATGTAACATTTTCTATCATATTATTTTTTTTATATATGTACATATATAATATATGCATGTCTATACATTTAATATATATATATATGTTTTAATAATTTTATAATTTTTACTTATTATAAACAATTAAATACAATGTTAAACACTTATGGGTTTTTCAATGAGCTATTACCTAAATTTTAAGTTTTAAATCATAAGAAATTAACCAATCGGTCGAATGTGAGAAGAAAATTGATTATGATTGGTTAACTTCTTGTAGCTTAAGACTTAAAGCTTAGGTAATGACTTATTGTAGAAAGTTTATTACGTGTGAATCAAAAGAAAGAATAATACTATGATCAGAGATTTCATAAATATAATTTATAATTTTCTTGAAATAATATAATAATGAACTAATCGTTAATCGAAATTTTGTAACGTACTATTTGTTGTGATAAACGTCACTTTTTCGTAAATACCTGGCTTCTTATATATATTTCAAGACCGACTGTAAGTCGGCCGACGCGTGCGCATTCCTAGATAGAGAATGTAAAAGTTAACATGGCACCGTCGAAATCTACGACTTTCACTTTCAGCAAAAGCGTCTGCGCTCCGCCTTCACCGAGAACGTTAGAACATTACGACGCTTCCAATCGTAGAAACGCCAAGAACGTCGCTAGCAGTTACCAATGATTGCTTAAAATATTAACGCTCGAATTTGCACCTTTCCTTATTGTCTAACTATAGGATTGAAATGAAAATTACACAAGAAAAATTTCAAACAATTGAAAATGAACGAATCAGAAGATTCTAATTATATCAGTAAGAATTTTAATTATCCTAAGTAGAATTATAATACAGATTCAACCAGAAAATTTTGATTTGTTTATTTTCAATCAGAATTCAAATTATTTCAATTAATTCAAACAGACTCTTTTTTCAAAGTACTGATATAGGGACAAAACTAATAGTCAAAACTATAAAACAATATTTAGTAAACAAGAAAGCAATCAGGTTTTTATTTTTAATATAAATATGTGGATGGAATAAGAAAGTATATATATTTTTTATATTATTATTTAAGTATTCGTTGTTTATTGTATATTCAATAATGAAATTTGGAAGGTGTGTCTATCACGTATATTTTAAACAAGAATACTAGATATACGATTACTAATCTTTAACTAAAGTATTTCAATTTATGTTACGTAATTTAAACCGTTAAATTTTAGGAATTCAAGAATGTATTCGTTTATATCAAAGGTCGAAGAAATATTTTACTTTATAAAAATTTCATTAAAAAATTGTCACATGTGCACAGAATATAGTAGCTCCCACATTGAAATTAATCTTCAAATGTTAGGTAACATTCGAAGAAAGTAGCACTCAGTAAAATCGCCATATCTCTTATGAATTATACACAGTTATTCGGTTGGAGTTAATATCGTATTACTGAATTTGTAAGTTTGTTTAATTTGTAAATTCTAATTTCATTTTTTAATTCGAATAAAAAAAATTTGCTTTCGACTGAATCAAGTGAAATATAAAATCTAGTTATGTCTATGTAATCCTGAAATTATGAGAACTTCCGCTCATTGTCATTTGTTATTCCTAAATTTATTTTTTTACAAAAATTTTTGTTTCAAATTTTATTTAAAAAAATCGAATATTAAAGAAAGAGAACCTTATCACATCACCTACATTGCGTATTGTCATACGTTAAAAAGTTGCGATCATAAAAGAGAAAAAAGTAGTGTAGAAGAGTGAGGGTGGAGGGAGGGGGAAGAAGAGGATTTAATTGTATGTATAAGCGGACGTTTACAAGCGGGGCGAAGCGGCAAGGAGAGAAAGGCTAGCGGTAGGATAAGAATGTCGGGCGCGAGCGTGCTATACTGCGCCAGTTGGGAAATGAATTGTGACGCGGTCTGGCATTGAGGAGAGGAGGGAAGAAGAGAGAGAGAGAGAGAGAGAGAGAGAGAGAGAGAGACACACACACGCAGAGCGTTCTCCAATTTCTCACACGGCCCGATTTCACACAGAGAAACGACCGGGCGGCGACAGTGGCAACAACAGCGGCAGTAGCGGCGACAGCGACGATGACGATGACGACGATGATGACGGCAGCGGCCGCGCGGCGGTGATAGCCGTGACAGGTGAAAAGCTTACGACAATGCGTTTGCATCACATCTCTCATGGCGATTCCGTTCTGCGTAGATTTTTTCAAGGAGAACCGTCGACGAAGAAGGGATAACGCCAATTCTCCCGCACGAGCAGAATCGCTTGCGAATTTCGTTATAAATTTAATTACGTTTCACTGAATCCTATGGCCGATGATTTATATACGAGAAAGCAGAAAACAGTAATTTATTGATTAGTGTTGAATGTTTTCCTTCAATGATATTTTGAAGATTTTTAGTTATTAATGTCAAAGGTAGTATTGATATAAATGTCACAGATAATATATTATCAATGATTTATTTTATTATGACTCAAATAATTGTAAAGAAAGTTAAAACGAAGCAGCATATGTATATACATTCTAAGTTTCTTATAAATTTAAATTAGGTTACAAGAACAAAAAATTTCTCGTTAATAAATAAGCCTATGAGCATTACAAAAGCAATTATAGAGAGAAATAAATGTTTTTTTTTTTCGTAAATGCAATTTTCAGTAGATATTATTGATCTTTTTTATGATCCCCGCAATCAGTCATGAAATGCTTCTTGCTTTTCGAAAATAACAGTGCATATGAAAATATGCGCTGTTCGCTATGACAAATGATCATTATTTTAATATGACGATGATAGTTTGTTTGATAAAAACAAGAGAAATTTTCATGAATACGATTTGTCGGAGACGAGATGGTTATATGCCGGATCCATTGTTTCGTTCGATTTCGATTGCTGAAAAATAATAGTAAACCATAAATGATGTTGAGCAATAACAAGAGAACTCTCGATGAAGTAGTTTCGTAAATTGCAAGTAGCTGAGAGAGTTTGCGACTTCTAGGATAATCCTACTGTGATTTACGATTATCTCAGTGCATTCGACATTGCCATTTCGCTGTAACTTGGAGAGAGAAAGAGAAAGAGAGAGAGAGAGAGAGAGAGAGAGAGAGAAGGATATAATCTTTAAATATTTAATCTACGCATTTATATTTGTAAAAGAATTAATTAAAGTTAAACATAGAGAGCATTATTTTGTGAAAAAGTTGAAAAGATATTTTTTATTACTCAATTGCTTTCTTTCATAAGGCGTTTCATAAATTGATTAACATTTTTTAAATCTGTAGACCTGTAATTATAACTGTAGACCTGTAAGACAATTTTTAGATAAATCTAGTTATTTTGAGAAACATTGAAACATTTTTGGCTAATATACCTCACAAAACTGAATCATATGGACTAGTCAATCGATAGCTATAATCTATAATTAAAAACTGATGAGCAAAGAAAATATACTCACGACGCGCAAGAAAGAGAACCGACTTATTCAGCAGCGATTGTTTACGACGGAATAAGTCCACTCAAGGTCTTATTCTACGCCGACTTTTATCAGCAATGTAGATGACCATTAATCTCGCGAATGTCTGCATTGTGATCGTCAAATAAAATATTAAATCTTTTTTTTTTCTTTGTTTCATAGCCCCCACAACAATTCGTGAAATTCACGAATATCTTCGTATCTTTTGACGTTCCAAGAACATTTAAGAATAATGTCAGCATTGGACCAAAAAACACAAACACACCACAAATTAATATATTACGGGTTCTCTCTCTCTCTCTCTCTCTCTCTCTCTCTCTCTCTCTCTGCTTCTATCTCAAGTTGGCTTAACAATTAAAGTTGCACTTATTATTTATATTCGGTTACTAATGAGAATATCCTACAAAACGAATTGCTCACTTACCACGATATTTAACCATGAAGCGACAACATGCTTCATCTACGTTATTCTAAGATGAGGAATAATAAACGTTTGAAAAAAGGGAAAAAAGGAAAGGCATTAAGAGGATGTCTTACTCGTTCGTTATACATTTGACATAGTCTAACTGTATCCTCTCTTTCTCAGGAATCACTTTAATAAACATACACATATAAAGAACACACAACGATTAAATTAGATATTGTTGAAAATAATTACTCGGACGACATTAACGACGACGACAATGCAAACTTCATTATTTGGTGCGAACGCGAGTGAGATAACACTATGCAGCTTAGAGGAATAAGCTTTTTCCTTTTTATGTCTCTCGAATAACGGATCGATGCCACCGCTTTCCCTCCGCTCACCTCTTCGTTCGTGACGTCTGATAAAATTAACCGACGGTATTTCGGAAACTCGCTATCAAATTTTATTCGACAAACGCGACTCGCATTACAAATAAATACCGCGCGAGGAATGATCCAACTCTGCATATACAGGATCAGCATTTTTTACTCATATATTATATAATAGCCGATTTTATTGAAATATTTCGATATTAATTTCGACATCTCATTAATCTTACTAGTTTAATGGAACTTCATAACAGACCGATAAACATAGACACGAGAAACAAATGAATACATAGACGATAAGTAATTAGTAAATAATTAAGTTCGATAGAGCAATAAGATAAATAAAAAAGTGTAAATAAGTAGTATAAATGTAAATTAATATTTTATATATACTGTAGTATTAATACATACGCAGATTTAAAAAACTCGTACGGTGACATTTCCTCGCTAAATGTAAAATGTGAAAATTTTGTGAAAATCTCACAAATCTTTTTCAGATGATATTTTATAAAATTATTAATAATGCAGTCGCAATCAAGAATAAAATATGAAAATGTTCGTTGTTCTATGTCGGTCCTGTATTATGCTTTAGGATTTATAATAAAGAAAATGTCAACTAGTAATTCGTAATATTTATGAATTCAGCGGAGATAAAAAAGAAATTATGATTAAAATTAAAAGTTATTGTAAAAACAGTATAATTTTAAAAAGTAAATAATATCTTTAGCAATTTAAGCGTCAAATCGGAATTTACAGATACATCGATTGAAAAGATTTAGAGTAAATACGTCGAGGATATTTATTATGTAACAATCGATATATCAAAGGCAATATATTGCGAATAAAATTTTTCAAAAAGCAGATAGATACAAAGCACATCGCGTTCTCTGGTGTTCTTGCAAAACAAATTCCGTGTTTTTATGTACTAAAACGAATCGTATTTCTTGTCCCTCGAGTAAACGCAAGCAAGCATGATGATGGTATAAATAATTTGGCTATGAGTGTTTTGCCTAAAAAGTAGATTTATTTCGAGCAAAGAACAGTAACGGTAACATCGTTGAACTGTGGAGTAATATGTATACTGATGTTCTCTGGACTGCATCTAATAATTAGTCACTTAAATGTTACCTGTCTCGCTGCACAACTAAAACTGGTGAATCAGACACACCGTCCAATTTACAGCGTAAATTACGATTATTAACGGTCCGTGCCCTTCGTCGCTTATATCTCATCGTCTTCTTCATCTCCCAGCTTTTCCGTCTGTCATGTCCTTTTCTCATGGTAATCCTTTCCTAAATAAACATATAGCTACTTGCAGTCTTTAGGTCGAGAAACGACGCTATTTACAGTCTACCGGATAGCATTAAAATATATGAAAAATAATATTGATTTAATGTGCGATTAAATTAAAAGCCGTTGTATCGTTTTTTTTTTCATTTTTATATCGCAAATTGCATCGCTTGTAAATCTAACATTGCATCTAATGTACGATATGAGTTTTGGCTTGTAATTTTTTTTTTAATTTGAAATGATTAATTTCACGCTATATAGTGTTGCTTACAATGATATTGTGTACTGGAAGAGTCGCTAAATATCTAATGTACTTAGTGATATTAATAAGAAAGAGCATGTGACTAGAAAATCTAAATTATTAATACATTTAGTATCAAATGTTATTAGAATATAATATCAATACTTATCTTCATGCGTATTAATTAGAATTAAAATACTGATAATTCCATTTTTAAAGTGTAATAATTTTTGTTCTTTATACAAAAAAGATCTTTACTATACTTCGATTTAAAAAATGTGAGAAAAAATGATATCGAGTAATTTTTTTAGGCTTGAGAACCACCAATATAAAGTAAAAAAAATTTTTATGCACATTGATTTACGGAAGAGAATGTAAAAACTTATATCATTAACTGTAAGAACTAAGTTTCTTGTTAGAAAAAAAACATGCGTAAAAAAATCTCGGAACAAATATTTAAAAAAATTTTTCGAAATAAAAATAGTGCAGAAAAATTCGGATATCACGTCACGTATAGATGGTCCGAATATCGCAAAGCGTGTGAATAAACTTGGTTTGCGCAACAGGACATTGTCAATATGTATGTACATATACACATATATTCTCTTGAACATCTGTGGCTACAAAGAGACAATGGATTTATGACTGCTGTATATTTGTCATGAAAAGAAATTGCTCTTTCATGTACAGGATGCGTTTTAATCGGTGTCAAATATTCTCAAAACGTATATTCTCATCGATCAATATTGAACAAAGTTCGTATAAATATATATCTAGAAATGCTTAGTTTTAAAATTATTAAAGATTTTCCAAGACTATAGAAGAGAGCATTTTGAACAATTTTTGTAATTGAACAAAATGTTCTGTCTTAAATTTTATATTGTTTTTGTTTTTTATTAAACTTGTCTTGTTTAATTACGTTGCTCAACTTGCCTCATTAATTGTTCGATATTGTTAAATAATAAAATTTCTTCTCTATTTTAGAAACGAGTGTTTTAGAGTTACATTTTAATTATTGACGCAAAAATATTATAAAAGAATATTATAAGACGAAAAATAACCAAGGAAACAAAAACGCACAATTAAATTATCAAACTTTCTTTTGAAATTGTTCTGTCGAAATGTATCCCTCGTAAGACAATATTTGAAGAAAAATTTAAAACAATTACACAATCTTAACTTTATAATTCTAACTTTGAATAATTAAATTATTTGTATAAATTTTAATAGACAAATAGCATTTAACATTTTTTAAAACTATCTTTTTTAGTGCCTATAAAAGTAGAAAATTGATAGAATAAATACAAATGCTTATCATCAGTCATCTCTTTATTTATGTTCAGTCAACTTGACAGTAGATTAACAATCCCAGCCGATCATTAATTGTACTAATTATATTATTACTAATCAAGATTTATGATAGGATTCTATTTATCACGTTGGAAATTCAAAAATTAATCCTATCCTATTACAATAATTGTCTTATAATATGCCGCAGGAACCTTGATGAAACAGTTTCATTTAATTAATCTAATAGGGGAAGACAGATGTAGATTACGGCAGCCTATCTCATAACCGCTAGTCTTATGGCAAGTAGGTAGAGTAAACCCACCTGCGAGTAGGTAGAGTAAACTCCACCTGCGCAAGCGAAAAGGAATATGCTTCGCAACACAATGTTTCTTCTTTTTTCTTTACGTACATCTCGTTGGCGCGCGAAACTGTGAAGCGAGTCAGTTTTATCCTCTCTTAGGTAAACTTAAGCTCGCCCTATGTTCTATATAACATGGTGTTCCTTTTTTCTTTCCTCCCTCCTATCTTTCTCTTCTTCTCTCTAACTATCTCTTAACTATCTCTCTTTTTCTCTTTCTCTGTCTATCTATATATCACTGTTTTTCTTATCGACGAGCATGCATACATCTGCCGCGTTATAACTTTAATTATTAATTGATAAAGAGCTTCCACAAAACAATAAAATTTCTTTTTTGCATTTATGACGATTAAGTGGAAAATTTATCCAAGGATTTTTTGATAGACATCTCATTGTGTAATGCGATGCAATTATGTTGCATATAAAAGTTTTTATTAATTAATCAGTCAATATGAATTTTTATGTTATTTATATCAATATCATTAAAATATAGACTATATTTTAACTCACAAATGAAAGTATATTGTGTAAATAATTTTTTGTCATATTAAATTAATTTGTTCTTTCACTCTCTCTCTCTCTCTCTCTCTCTCTCTCTCTCTCTCTCTCTCTCTCTCATAATTAATTTGAAATGAATTTTGTTAAAAAGTCTCGAATTAAACATATTTTTATTTATTTGTCAGTTTTATTGCATTTTTATACTTTTTATTATATTTCATACTTTTTATTATATCTCTCACTTATAGTAATTTAATTTGAATTAATTTACGGTATATGTATTTAATATTAATATGACCTTTCACTAACGTTGCTACGAGTAATTTTCGCTTACTGTAATATAATAAATGTTCATTATATAATAAAAGGTAATGATGATAAAAAGTATAGTAATACACAGCTTTTTTAAATAATCGATTTTTTGGTAACCGTATATAAATTATTTAATGCCACACATTCATTTTATGTTGTTTGTACAATGGTTATCTACAGAACATTTGTTAAGCTAGCAATATATTTGGCAGAATACATTTAATAAAAATTATAGAAAAAACTACACCATTGAAACTATTTGTCATAAGTGATATTGATAATATGATGCGTTATGCATCAAGTTATTTTGCATCTTTTGTGAGATATATGATACTCTTCCACATAGATATAATTACTTCAAAGAGAATAAAATTATCTCAATTATATAATTTAATACAAAATTTGTATTATGGCTGTATTATATAGTTGGCAAAAATTATTTTTTTCTTATTAAGATTTAACGGTCAGCACAAATTGTATCTGTATCAAGTGCAAACGTTTTTAACTGTAGTTTTAATATAGAATTATTCTCCTTAAGAAACGCCAAGCGCTTTGTCCCTCGACGAGGACGCTCGCACGAACAACACTACATTGCCGCGTGCTTATCTGTGACGGTGAACGGTGACGCTCACATACACACAAAACACACACACATATGCGCGCGCATGCACACACAATTCATATGCGCGTCTCCTGTTCAACAGTACACAGTGCGTCGTGTTAATAGTATCGGTGCAGATGCATTCAGCACGCTCCCCCATAGGTCGTCGTACTCTACTGACATAGACGCCATTAAAATTTTTGATAAGCAATGTTTTCTTATATGAACAGATACTCTTAAGAATCTATCAAAATCTAAAGGATCTCTTTTATATATAATATATTTACACTATTTAATTTTATTCTGAAAAATCAACAAATAAAATTTATTTGAAATCAATGAGAAATGTTGTATTATTACATATCAAATTAAATATAATTCTATTTATCTAATTTTATTTAGGCATTTAAAATAATTCTACCCTTTTTAAGTAACGAATTCAACTAACGATTTAAGTTTGTTAATACACAGCACATTTTGTGGCCCTTTGATTTTTACTTTTTTAATAATACGTCTGCATACATCTGCTTTATTAATGCATTGTAGCAAACATCGTGTGTCACATTATTCACCATGGAATGAACAATTCATTTAACTTAGTTTAGTTTAAAATAAACAAAATATCCAGCGTCGGCTTTTTTATACTCCTTTCTCTAATAACTAGTAACTAGAATAAATACGTAAAGTTTTTTGCTTAAAAAAACCAACTATTAATTTTACAAGATTCATACGAGTTTGCTTTTATGATGAAATCACAAAATTATTTTCATGAAATTCAGCAGGCTATTTAGTAAATATATTGTGGATTTTGTCATTGTTTCACACTGGTTCACTTGAATGCTCTGGCTAGAGTTTATCGCGACGAAGGCCGATTACCTGAAGATATCAAAGGTCGACGAATGTGACACACGTTTACGTGTGGAATGACAAACGCCATGTACGTTTCATCATTTTATCTGGAGTAGAACAAAGAAATGGTTAAATAAAACGAAATATAGATTAAAAGAAATATATTTTATTTTAAATATATACATTTTATATCAATATATCTATTATTTTAATAATCATTGCAATGGTATCTTCTAATTATTATGATTGAAATGAAATTCTTTTAATATATACAATCACGATATCTGTTTATATTTAATATAATACTATAGAATTTAAAAAAAAAAACCAATAAATAATTTTATCGATATTCTTATATCTACTCGAAGCGTTCCTGTTTGAAAACGTTTAAGGTCTGCGAGATTTTTAACCGGTCTAGAGCACCGAGGGAATAAACCTTCGATCCATATGAAAGAAAAAGATGGTCGGACGAAGAAAGAAAAAGAAAAGAAAATACCGCTCAACGTGGGTCGAAAGGTGCGCGCAAGGAAAGAATCGGAAACAAGAATAAGAGAGAGAAGAAGATACAATAAACTGAAGAGTTCCACCGCGGTAAGTGAACATATGGAGAAAAGAGGAAACCAAGAGAACAGCGAATGCGAGAGAGGAAGGGAAAAACGGGGAACGCGTCATGATAGTGTAAATGAGAAGGCGAAACCGAAGGCAGGAAGATGAGAGTAACGCGAAAGCAGAGAGGACCAACGAGGTAACGAGTAAAAGAGACAGAGAACAATTTAGTGTGTGAAAGAGGGGAACGGAATGAGAAAAGAATGACAGTTTGAAGAGAAATACTAGCGGGTGGCGGGGGGGGGGGGGTAGGTTAGAAAGGAAGAATAGTAGAGATAGAATGGAAGAGCAATATGAATAATAATAAAAAAAAAAACAGCGACAGAACAGAAGAAGTTCAGAAAAGAAGAAAAGATAACTTTAAGAGTCACAAAGTAGGACTCTCTACTCTAACAACCGAATCAAACACAAGAATATAATGCACAGACACAAGAGAGAAATTATTTTTAAGGGCAAAGAGAAACACAGGTAGAAAGGGAAAAGACAGAATGTCCTAAGTAAACAGAATGAATAACATGTGACACATTTTGATCATAAGATAAATGTATCCTGAATTTTTGTATCTTTATCAAATACATAAAGGAGTTGTCACATTTTGCCTGCTTCTTTTCAACGAGGAGAAAGTTGAGACTAATGGAAATTAACTTTTTCCCTTTGTACCGACGAAAATAATGTGTTTGTTAAAAAATTGAGTATTTTCTTGGGCAAGAATCTTTTATATAGACAAATCCTCTTTTAAATCGTTAATTTGAAAAAACAACGGATTTTGGAAAAGATCAACGAAAAAGTAATCATTAAGTAATAAATTTCTCACACGATTTAAAAGTGATTTTGTACTTTGCGATAATAACAGCGAACCTACCGCGTAATTATCGTAAAAGCGTTGTACCTTTTCCGCGGATCGAACGAGTATCTCAATGAGAAAAAGAAGCGTGGTGTACGATGGTCTCTACAATAGGAATCCACGACGAGAGCTACGTGCTCGACCAGGCGGGGTAATCATGCAGTGGGAAATTCTTTGCACCGAAATCCTTTTTATTGAGCCACTTCCATTGTATCCCTCCCTTTGCGCCGTTCCTTGACTACTCTGCTTGTCGTTGGTTTCGGTACAGCGAGCGAGGGGAATTTTCGTGTAACGTAGCACTCGTGAGACGTCGTGAATTTATCCTTCAATACATACACACATATATTGTGTGTATATATATATATATATTAGGTGTACAAAAAAGTTCTGAGCTTTTTTTTGTAAAATTCAATCTTTATTTAAAAACAATCGTACGGAAATGGCTTGCTGCGTAACGCCAAGCTGTTCTGCAAGCTCCTTTTCAGTTTGCGCAGAGTTTATATCCAGCAGTGCTTGCAATTCGTCCGT
>NW_017305885.1:553897-556060 GCF_001594115.1 Trachymyrmex septentrionalis
ACAAATTCAATTTTTATCTTGTTAAGAAATTCTAATGCAATTTAAAGTATAATAATTAATCTTTTACAATTTATTTCACAATTGTAAAATGCAACATTTATAATACTTTTAAATTATTATCATAAGATAAAGCTTCTAAATTCTAAAGTTCATATTGTAGATTGCTATTTAAATTTTTGTATCAAAGAACATAAGAACTCTAATATGGTGACATTTTTAATCTTATAGATAAATTTCGATTAATCTAATTAGTAATATTCTCGTAACAGAGTTTAAATAGAAACTTTAATACCTTCGCGAAATTTAATGCTTAGGAAAAGCAAAATGTCAAAGTTTCCAACCAGTTTATATGACGGCGATTTCTCACTAAATCGCTTTTCTCGTATCGCGTGCGTTAGACGAGTAAGAACTGTTTTTATATTATTTGCTATTTACCTCGCGGATCGTTCTCCATGAAGCTCATTTTAATCTCGTTTTACTGTAAAAATGTTTAAAGAAATCACACCGATTTTCCTCGGGAGGGTAGAAGTTGTGTTATAACGATAGATTATTCGCGAATAATGTTGTGAGGAAATTACCTTTTCGCACGCGTAGAACGTAAAATCGCTTTTGCGAAGTTTATGAGTAATAATGCTTTTGTCATAGAACACTGCTCTAAACTTTCCGAGTTCTAGTTTAGGTGCAATTCCATAAATGACTTTAAAATAAAACATTCTTTCTAGATTACACACAAATACATACGCGTGTCAATTTATACGCTCGGATTAATTTAACGGTTCGATGATGAGTTATTAGTTCCATAAAGGTATTATACTATAATCATAAACTATTATCCATTAACAATGATGATACCGAAATTGAATAAACAATGAATTGATTGACAAATACCAAAGTATAAAAAATACATATATATGTATTTATCTCAAATTTATATAACAAATTTTTATAAAATGTGAACTATAAAAGCAAAATAATGTAAGTAGCAAAAAGAAATAATTTCAAACAGTTTATAAAGAAACATATATTATAAAAAAAATACATTTGTTACATTAAATATAAAAAATAAATTTGTATAAATTATATTTGTTTAATACATCTATAAAATAGGAATTTGTGATATTAATAATGTTACATTAGTACTCAATATTGTTGAAAGATATCTAATAATTATGTAATAATTAAAAATAAAGATTGTATTAGATAATATTTGATAGATTTACATTACGCCATTTAATTGAATGCAATTACAAAATTATTTTAAATATTGCAGCGGCAATGTAGCTATATAATATTTAAATAATTCGAGTAATGTGATTTTTTATCGAAAAATCGATCTACGAATTTAGTAGGAGAAGTATAAAGTTCTTTGCGCTGATTCATCGAGATGCCTAATATATTTTATCACGTCGGCAGTATTAGTTTGTGTAGGAAAACTTAGAAAAACTCACACAATGCACGGCGAAAGAATATTACGTATTTTTTCTTTTTTTCATAGGACAATACACATAAAAAAATCTCTTATAAAAGCTTGTTTTGAAGAAAATGGCTATAAATAAGTACTTACGATAAAAACTCTTTTCTATTCAACAAATTTTTCTTCGTTTAGTAAAAAACCTATTTCTGTGTACCCAAATATCGTAAAAAGAATATTAAAAAGAAATGCATTTATGATTTTACTTTATTGGTTTTTTAAAGAGTAGAATAATGCCTGGAGTTGTAATTTACATTGTACTACTATCTATATACTATCACATTGTTTTAATAATAAAAGATTATCATTGTATCTTTTTAAATTAAATCTGTTTATTAAATAAGACATTTTCTAATTTTTTAAAAATAATATTTTACACTCCTTAAATTTTAATAATAATTATGTTTTACAAATATATATTACAATTAACTGAAAAAGTTTTCTAAACTTAAATAATTTTTTTTGAATAAACATTTCTTTACTACAAATAAATATTTACTAAATGTAAAAATATATTACTTATTACAAGTAATATGTTCAAGAAAAAAATTACTTACATTTAAAAAATTTTTTTTCAGTGTAGAATTATTACAGAATTCAAAGATAAAGACATTTTCATATAATTTATATTTTATTTCAGTGCAAAATTTTCTTTGTGTTCAAAGGAAATTCAATCGAGATCGAATATATAT
>NW_017305885.1:556160-560084 GCF_001594115.1 Trachymyrmex septentrionalis
ATCATATGCCATGCGTTTAAAATCGAAGAAATCGTAGCGTTGCTATTTCGTATATTTCGAAGGCGGCCTGAAACTTGCTCGATACAGGTCCTGTAGAACACATCTTTCTCAGTCCTTTCTTCGTTCCTTCCTCTCTCCCTCTCCCTCCCCCTCCCCTCTTACTTGTTCATTTTTATTTACGAGGAAGATGCGTGCTTGCCTGCACGAAACATGGGCATTCTTGTGCACGTGTCGAAACAAATCAGACACAATAGCTATTGCAGATCAAAGTTTAAGACTTGCGCAAGAGTGCTTAGGTATGCGAGATTACTAAATTCTCAGCCGCGTCAGAGATACTAGTCAATTATTGATTGTTGAGCAATAATAACATTTGATGATAATGGTGTTAAAATGATGATGGATGTTTTGTACATGCGTTGTTTACAGATTATACAGATAATCAAACAAGTGAACAAAATAGAAAAGACGAAGTGAGAAAAACAAATAATTTAATCAATAGATCGAAAGAATGTGTGTGCTTTATTCTCGTTTTCATGTATTCCATACAAAAGAATTACATTTTTTATCATGTATTTATTCACTTTTTTCCTTTGTTACATTAGAAAGAATGAATCTAATAATTTTATGTCTACCAGAAGAATAATATGAATTATGGTGAACAGAAATTGAACAGAAATTATAAAGCTTTGCTTCAGGGTTAATAAGTCGCGTTTTAATTGAATATTAAGAAAGATCACATAAAGTTCACGATTTAGCGAACGCAGTTCGAACTTTTGGTCATTCTAGAGGGAAAACCAAGTTACGTCGGTCATCGATTTTTCGATAATTATCAACAGCAAATTAAGGAATGAAAAATGAATGCTCCGCTTGTGTTCATGGAATCACAAGAGGATCGTTTCTTCCGCCAAGTGCAAGGATCCCGTGCAAGCGAGCGAACGAATACGCGAGGATAGCGTAACGACATAAAACCACCGCTTCTTCTGCTCCTTGTGGCATGCAACCGGTTTAAAGATCGTTCGCGAGCTGTTCCTCAGCTGAGACGTAGACACAGAGGTTAAAAAGTCTACGACTTTGGACGAAAAGCTATGTCGGAAGAACGGCGAAGGAGTCTCTTTCAGGGAAAGATAAAACGAGGAAAGGAAGAGAGAGAAGGGGAAGAAGAGAGGGAAACAGTTATGCTTCATATTCATTTGCCACTACACCGTTCAAAGATTTTCTTTAATTGGTAACAAATATAACGAGCGAGTTAAAGGCTGATAGATATAGAAATACGCTATGAAAAATACGGAAAATGGAAAATGAACTACTTGATGGAATAGGGAAATGAGATCAGATCGCAAAATGCGTTGTAAGCACGCTGTATGTGAAAATGACGAAGAGTCTTAAATGGATCTTATAAAATATATATTTGTGACTTTAAATTTTATTTGTACATTTATAAAAATTCGCATAACTGTGTAATAAATATAGTAAATAACAGATGTAAAATATGTCTCACTAAAATGCGATTTCTGTACTTCAAAAATATTGGAGATAAATGTGTCCCAGAAAAAAAAAAATTTACGCTTATTTTACGTAAAACAAACTACCTTGCGAAGCTTTTTCAAAAAAAACCCTGAAGGTTTCCTTTGAACAACAAACTTTCTTATCTCTCGCATTGTTTAAGCTTACCTCGGATGTACCTGGTAGGTATATTTATGACTGAAGGGATAATAAATTCGCAAACCTGGCAAACGTTCGTTAAATGAAGTGTTCGGTGAACAGTAATGATCAGATTAGTGAAAAAAAAATATTGGAAAGCGGTTTCAGGATGTACGATAAATGTAACGAGAAATAGAGAATTGAAAGGAGAGGGGGAAGGAAATTAAAAGAGGGGTGAAGGGAGGAAGGCAATCGCGAGGAAGGCAAGTGAGAGAGGTTTCCCCTCTCACAAAATGCAAAAGTGGTTGGACTGCAAACCAGGTAAGAGATGAGCGACCAGCTGTTTCCTCGCGTGACGTCACGCAGGTGTCTGCAGGGGGAACCGAAGCGGCTGGTGGACAATGCTCTTAGCGCTCGTGATCATGTCTCGATCCTGTTCTCTCGGTATTTCATTCCTTGCGACTATTTTTTCTCTTTCTTCCTCCCCCTCTCCCTCCCTTCCCCCTGTCCTCTCTCTCTCTCTCTCTCTCTCTCTCTCTCTCTCTCTCTCTCTCTCTCTCTCTCTCTTTATATCGCGCACATTTGTTCACGTTTATAGACAAATTTGTGTGTATTATACCGTATGTTGTGTGTATAATATGAACAAACCTTTCTGCAGCCTTTGACGTTTTCTCTCTCTCTCTCTCTCTCTCTCTCTCTCTCTCTCTCTCTCTGTGGATATAATGACCATCAGAGTTGCTCGACCTTCTACGTTTCCAAACTACTGATGAATTGATACTCTTAAGACGAATAACTCGATTCTGCAGATTATTGAGAAATTTAAAATTGGATTTTTTTTTAAAGAGCGATATTCTCAAAATTTAGTTGATTTAGTTTTTTTTTGCACAGTTTGTAAGCATTTAAGCGTCAACATTGTGCATTTTAAATATGCACATAGTCCGTATTTGATAGTATTAAAAGTATGATTATTATATTATAAACAAAAAAATTAATACGCAAAATCTGTACTAGAATATTCGATTAATAACTATAAATGCAACTTTGTTAAAATAAATGGATAGGCCAATAATAATGATTTAACCTTCCCGAATTATATTGACAAAAATATATATATACATATATAAAGTTTATGATTGTGATTTTTTATTTGATTTCAAAAATTGATCAGTAAAAACTTACTTTTCTTAAAAATTGTATGTTCCCTTTGTACAGTAACTTTCGCAAATTTACCCCGTTATTTGTTGTGTAAACGATCGAACATAAAGTATTGAACTTAACACCTAAAGATCAAGAATTGAAAGCTCATGTTAGAACATTTGTCACAACCATTCACTTGCTCTTTGATCTTCCTGCGATAAAATGAACCCTATTAGCCGTCTCGTGTATCAATTAAATTTGCATCCTATCGCAGGCCCGCGGGGAAGAATCGCGAGTAAGGTAATAATCCGGATTTCTGGCTTACCCAATCGTTACTTAATCCTTGAATATTCATTCACTCACAGCGCGGCGTGCGTTTCCATTGTTTTCTAAACAGATTGTCCGATATCTGGCTGGCTCGATGTACCACGGACACGCTTTGCTTCTCGGTCGATTCTCTCTCGAAACACACACGACGCACATATAACGTACGCGTATGTATGTGCCATTCCATATATATCGTGCGAACTTACGTGTGTACGTACGTCCATGATACGCATGCGTATAGCTATCGAAAGGGCCGATGTCGACTCATTGTGTCTCCATACGTTTTCTCCCTGTGGATTAAGAATCGTATACACACACATATGCACGCAATAAGCGCAAATAAACGTTACACCGTGCGCGTACATACGCCATCGTCTCTCTTTCCTCGTCTAATCAGACTAATAATCTTGCGAAACACACTGTCGCGTATTGCTTTACGTGTGCATTTTACTCTCCTCCAACGTTTCCAGTGTATCTTTCTCAAGAGTGACCCATTTAGTCTCGCTCTTTAGCCATCTCGAGCAAACTAGGGCAGAACTATCTAATTATTAAACAGAGACGAAAGTCATTCGGAAGAAATTCTCCTCGCAATGCCGATGATACATCAATTTTCACTTGATATGACGTAATATATTTTTCGGTTAGTAATTATAATGCAATATAATTCAGATAGTACAATTGACCCATTTGAAAAGTATTCACATTGTTAAGTTTTGAATTAGCATAATTTATTCGAAATAAATTAATAAAGACTTCAAAAATATGTACATAAAATATATAAAATATTTATGTACGTATTTATATATATATATATATATA
>NW_017305885.1:561094-582148 GCF_001594115.1 Trachymyrmex septentrionalis
ATATATATATATATATATGTTAATAAAAGGAATATTTAATTTACATAAAAACCAAAGTATAATTTATTTTTATACAAAATTAAGAAATACAAAAAGAATAGAAAAAGAAGACTTTGAATCTGAAAAGAACCTCACAATTGGTGACATAAAAGTGAAATTTTTTGGGACTTTCAGGAATACTTTTAGAGCAGAAATGAGACGAAACAGGAATTTATTTCGTAAGTCGGGAGTAGAAAGTCTTTTTAGACTCTCTGTGCGATCTGAACACACAGATTTTATATCATTTTCCATTATTCCTTTGTATTGTTTCTCTGTGATCAATAGAGTTATAGTAAAATACATAAAATAAATAAAATGTTATTCTTGCAATCTCTTTTGGAAATAATAATGAAAAGAATAAATTATTAATATTGTTATATATGCATTGTTATGTCGATAACATTTGTCCAAGGAAACGTATACAATAAGCCGTACCGTGTGTCTTGAAGTTTCCATTTCGAAGAAGGTCACAGATTGGTCGACGATGATTAATCACGAATATTATCTTATCGTAAGCTGAATGCTTCTATCACACGTTATTGCTGGTTTTTCTGTCTGTACATGACAAGATCATACGACGAATAAATCACATTATTTCTTAAATATTTTAATCAATGTAATATTCTTTAGCGAGAGAAAATTCTATTTGATGAAATTATTTAATTATTTAATCGGCGAATATGATTTATTTTCTCACTAATATTCTTAGAATTATTTGCTTATTTTCATCTTTTATTTGGACAAAATATTGCATTTAGTCAAACGCTAGAATTTGATGGATAAAGATAAATGATTATGAGTTTTATTCCAAACATAGTTTCTATAATAATAGTTTTAGGATATGTCACGAAACAGGAACAATTATTGCAATAACGCATAAAAATTTAGATTTTAAATAAATCATCAAAAAATCAAGCAAATTCAATTTTGGAGTTAAACTTTGGAAGATAAAAAAATAATGAAAAACTGCAAGATCGATTATTAATTTAATATATTTCGCACTTCCAGTTCCAATCAAATCTTATTTTGGAAACAAAACATAATCTACGAAATGTATTGCAATTAGTGTGTGGTTCGAGTAAATACGTACGCGCTATCGAGCCTTTAATCTGGATCTAACAAAACGGTCTGACATTAATCTTCTCCTTTCTTTCCTTCTTACTTATCTAATTTTTTAGTTTTAAGTTCGTCAGTGGCATCAGTCTTCAGACAATGAAAACAATGTGCCCGGATGAGTAATTTTCCTTCGAGTATCTTTAAGCTAATTGCGAGATACCGCGAAGAAAGAGAGAGAGAGAGAGAGAGAGGGGGGGGGGAGACATAAAAAGAAAGTAAGAAAAGAAGTAAGCGAGAAGCAAATATATCAAAAAGCGTAGGAAGAAAACACCGAGGACAAGGCGGACAGTGGGTGATACGTTTGTTTGGTAATACATTGTTAGTCATACTTACCTACTTAGGAAATTCAAAGCTGAGTATGGCAAGAAGACCTTGTGTTATCGATGGAATCGACGCCGTCATAAGTACGTTGGAGCGACTACAGGATTGGCGTCGTACCGGACGCTCGATGCGATTTTCTATCCTGAGAATAACGGTATTTTACGACGAAACAGCTACTTACCGTTTTCAGATCGTTGCTTCAGAAATTTCTCGTAATCCTTTACGTGGATGTGACACTCGTTGCAAGATCCATGTGAGAATATTGTGTACATAATTATAAACAAATAATACGAAAGCATGTGTCAGAATTGTAATGAGATTTTAATTTTTATAAAATAAAAAAAAATTTTTTTCCTCTTTCTCTCAATAATTACAAATAAAAATTGTAAAATATCTCGAAATTGTAGAATATTAGAGAATTGAACAAATCTCTCTTAGGATTTTTATTTTATTAGTTTTATATTTTATAGAATATATTTTTATATTTTATTTCATATATTCTGATACAACTTGTTATATTGCTATTGTAACATAATTTATTTCATATTGTAATTTAATATACTTTTTTTTAAATTTATTGTTTTTATAATCAAATTATAATACATATAATTTGACTACAAAAACTTGACAATTCTTTGGATATATTTATTTTTCAATAGAAAGAAAAGATATGAATCGTGTGAGTATAAAGATTGTGCTGAAAAGCACAAGTAGCTCACAGAATATTGCACTTTTGTCGCGACGGAGAAAATCATTTTTTTAAAATAAATTTTGTAACAAAACTGACGAAGTTCAGTAATCCTGTATAAATTCAATATAATTTTCCACTTAATAAACAGTCATTATTTAGATCATATCTCTATTTTATATTTTAATGATTTTATTAAATTGAATATAAAAAATAATTAGCTATATGACAGATAATGCTCTTCTAATTACTACATTAATAATAGTGAATAATACAAGATTATACGTGAATGTATAGTGTAATATCGACTGCTAACTGTCTACTGTTTAAACAGCTGCACCGAGGAATCTTACGTATGACCTATAATTAAATGCGCTATTTTTCGCCATGCTAGAATTACTTACACTCTCTCGATACATTCTCGAAGATACACGACAAAATAGCAAAATAGCATGATATTTGTCGAAGAATTAGCATATATTCTTTTTGCCTGTGTCTAATATCAAATATAAATTACAATAGTTTATCACACAGAAAAAAAATATAACGATCTCGAAAAATATAAAAGATTAATAATGTTTATTTGCAATTGGCAAACAAATATTTATTTTGAGAATTAAATTTTGAGAAACATTTCGAAGATATAAGTGCAATGCGTCAATCGAATATTTGGTATTTTTCAACACTTATTACACACTCTATATACCTAAAGAAATTACACCAAAGATAATACATCTTGCTTGGATGTCGATCAAATTAAACAACAGATAATCACGACGTTCAAACACATCGTTTTCATTGCATATACACGCATGAACACACGTACGACCTAACGAAGTGAGATTGTCGGTGCGCGGCGTTGAGAAACCGTTCAATAAATTTTAGCCTTACGAGGCATCCTGCGAAGAATCGTGGACATTGCGGAAGCTAGCGAAGATAACACCGGGTCAGATTCTGTAAACACTGTTATCAGCATATGAGCTGAGTACCAGTCTGCATTGTAATCGCGCGCGATAGGTTGCGAGATTCGCGTTTACACCTTGCGGTTACGCTCATGATTGCCAGATCGTAATTACGATTTTTATCCTACCGTGAGAGTAAACAATAGTGAGATGCAATACACCTTCTTCTATGCAAACCGTTTTCTTTTTTGCTTTTGCCTTTCGCAAAAAATTATATACTCTATTTTACGCGATAGATGGGAATTGGAGTAGAAACGAATCGATAATACAAACCTTTATCATCATACTTTATGTATCGTTAGCTAACTATCGGTAGTTAATAAAAATGATTTTAACAAGAATTTGCTTTTGTGTATATTCGTATACAATATCACGTTTATAATAAAACAGATTTTTTAACAATTTCTGCTATACATTATATAGAAATTGTGTAACTTCTACAACGTTTTTGGTTTCTTTTTCTTTAGACTTTTCTTTAAATAATCTAGAAAAAAATAGAAAACGTCAAAGAATTTATTTTATTTTCTATGCAATTAAATAAACAATTATAAAATATAATACACGCATATAGAAATTGCTACGCATAACTCTACAATTATTTTTCTTTAAATTAAATTCATAACGAATATATATGTTTGCCTCTATAATAAATTATATTATAACTACAATTTTTATAACGAAAACTATATATTTTCTAAGTCAGATAATAGTCATATGAAGAATAAATGGAAATAAAATATCAATACTATAATTTATTCTCATTGTTTAATCTAAGTGTTGTAAAAAACTCAGATTTTATTCGATATAGTCGAATTTATTTGTAGTTAGCTTTGCATCGAATAGCTCTGAAGAGAAAGGGAGGCATTCGAAGATGATCAAAGTCGCTTAAAAATAGTCGGTATAGCTGCTGAAAATAAAGACGAGTACCACTCTCGACAAACGATCACACATGAGACGTATGCGATGGTTTTTACGCATCTCTCACGGATGTTTAAGCTCTGTTTCTCTTTCTTCCTTCCTCTCCTTTCCCCTCTCTTCTCCTCCTCTCTTTCTCCCCCTTTTAATTTCATCGTAGTGCGTTGCAATCTCTTACCAACGACTGATCGTCTTAAATCTGATTCTTCGAAAGTACTCTACTAGAGGAGTTTTAGAAAATATTAAGTCATGGAGCATATTTTTAGGTTTCAACAAAATAGGCCATCTTTATTCATTGATAAGTAGACATATAAAAAAATTGAGGGAAAGTATTAAGTAATTTGAAAATATTTAATTACGTTCTTTTACGAAAAAAAAAAAACAGAAGTTTTTCAACATAATAAATATTAATAATAAAAATAAATTCTAAAATTGTAGTGATCACAAATGTTAATCAGACCTATCATGCCATTGCTGTAAATTCTAAGTTTAAATAATTTCTTTTTATAAACAGAAAATACATTCTTTGTTATACAACGGATATTTAAAAAAATGTTATTAAAAAAAAATATTGTGAAATTTGAATTTTATTTTTATTATTGAATATTATGTGCTTTTTTAAATGTTCTTCTACAATAATGTATCATGTAAAAGCAAATCGACGTATTATAGGTACTGCAGCCTTCATAATACAAATTAGCAGCGTAATTACCAACTACTCCGTTTACATATTGATACCTGTGTCCAATTGTAAAGTATGCAAAGAAGTAAGGAACAGTGCGAGTCGATTGCATAAGGGCTTTAATGATAGTTCGATGTGATCTATCATTTCGCTTCAAAACAATGATCGCTCGATTGGCTAACTGTGCAATTATGCTTTTGTAACAACGCGTTAAAGATTAACTTTCACTCCTTTCCGCTCACGTTAAAAGCGAATGGGGTCTTGAGTTAACTCTTTTACTACGACATTATCCGATCGCAAAACGTTGTCACTGATATGGTAAATTACTTTTTTCTATATTAATGTGTTGTTAGGCATCTATGTAATTACAATATAGAACAACTTATTTAGATTGAAATAAAATTTATATTATATTACATATATATATATATATATATATATATATATTTTATATGTATACATTAAACAAAATATTTTGAATTTTAACACATCATTCGTTTGAATAATACCAATTATAAATATTTACCAAATATAAAGATATATCTATTTAGTACAAAAACAAAAGAAAATTAATTTAATAATCTTTTTTTATTGAATAATTTATTTTTTATTGAAATATTTATTTGTATGTTTAGTTGGCACTCTATTCAAATGAATATTTATTAAAATTTCGTACATTTTTCCTTAATGTATTTACTAACATCACTTTAATATACGCGTGATATGTATCTTTTTAAAAAAATAGAAACGGAAAAAAAAAATATTTTGTAGAAAGTCAACATAAGCTTATTAAGAGAGCAATATAACTAATTAGTAAGAATTAAGCAAATACATAACGAAGTGGGTACATATTAATTGAAGTGATTAATGTCCTCTCTCTTGAGTAAGAAATGAAATTAGCAATCAGTTGTTGATTTTGTAATGTATTATGGTTATAACATAAAACTTCATATTATATTGTACACGTATTATTTGAATGTGTTTTTTTATGATATTACATTCACATCGTGTATTATTTTATATTTCATAATATGTCAAGTAAATCACAAATCATAATTGTGAAAATAATTAATAAATAATTGATTTCAAAACTTTTTACTTCCTTAAAAACAACAAAGTAAAAGCGTAAATATAAGAAACAAATATAATTATCATGATCTAAATAACAAACGTCGTTTCGAGCCCGATCGGGTCATCCTCAATTTTTACTTCCTACCGTTTCAATGCGCGCGTGCGTGATATTTAATCATTTGATTATCTTTTTCTGAATTCGTATAAATTACATAAAATGCAAAACACACGCATAAGTGTACTGAATATCGCGTCGATATTTTTTTATCAATTGCGTCAATGCTATGTAAAGAATATCAGAAAAAGGCGAGGTTTCACATTATAATCAAACGATATTTATTATAATTCTACTACTGATAACGAAGCGTGCAACAAATAAGTAACAAATATATATTTGAACAAATATATTTCAAGCGTACATTTATATATTTGTATATAACTTTATAATTTTCTTTCTCTTCCTCTTTCTTTCCACCAATCGCAATATTAGAGTTTCTCGTTTATAAAGATAGAGCGACTCATTTACTTTAACGTTCTGTATCCACCGTTCTGTATTTAATTTAGTTAATTATTCCTTATAATTAACGTGATAACGTATATCTATGTATATATCTATGTATATATTGGCAGTTTTATATATTGTATATATATCATTTTTTATTCTTACTTTCCTGCAAACACTATCATAAAGTTATTAAACACCATTTTTTGCTTACCTACATTAAAAGAATATTAAACAATTTTCGAGACAATTATCGTGTGCGATTTTTATTTCATATCTTAACATACATATTACCTTATAATATATATTTTCTAACATTATTGCTGATATTTTATTCAGATGATATCGTAATAGCCTTTTTAAATATTTTTCCACACATTAAATATCATATCAATTGCATAAGTTGGTAACAATAAACGCAAATATCGTGCTTCACGCGTCGTCACAGTATAATGATCGACCGGTTCGATCTAGTTTAGGCTTATCGCACAGTTCGTATAGAATCACTTCATCGTCATTTTAATGCGCACAAACGAACATTCCGACATTTTATTTTTCATCGTATCATCGACACGATACAATTTTTACAACACATTTTCCTCAATATCACGGGAATTGTATTTATCTACTCTAAACAGAAAAACCTCTAAACCTTCAAAAAAGTGCAACAAAAATAGTAATTTAAATATTTTATCTTAAAAATCCTTCATTTATTTCATTTAAATTTCATATGTAGTCTTTACATAGGAAATTCTTAACATGGAAAAGAATATTATGCGTCGGCAATTTTGATGCAAAAATATTCACACAGCGATTGCCGACACAATGAATAAGTTGATACTGGGTAATCCCGGACAATTTGATACTGCATTATCAACTATCACATGGCAAAAACTAATTGAGCTGTAATATTCAATAATAGATTTGCAATCATAAAGTAACTCTTCAGCTAAGTTTAACAAATGACACCGAAACACAATCTGAGTCTAACTCACTTAACGCATTATCAGCGATTTAATTCATTGTACTTTTCGTGTTAAAAACAATTAGAACTAGATCGTTACCATCAAATTCACCTTATTCGCTTGGTTTCTTTTAAGGTATACGCTAGAAAATTATAACGCAAGTAACACACACATCGGCAACTGTTGTGTGACACGGAAGATACTAGGTAATTCTTGCATAATATTCTTATATAAGTCACTGTTGGTGGTATATAATACAATGATGGTATGTAACCGAGTATGAAATACATAATTATATACGAGCGTTGGAATTAATACATGTTAGACATTGTCGTAAAATCTTGGTCATGCGCGAAAAGCAAAGGTTTCGAAAGAGGCCGAGTACCTTTTGCAAAGTTTTTAAAGAAAATTGATAGAGAAGGATGGAAAAGTCTAGGAGAAAGGAAAAATGAGTTAAATTAGAAAAGAGCGAAGGAAAGATTAAGAAGAGTGCCGATTTTCCTATCTGCAAGTTACCGTTTTCATTAAAGATCTTTTTCGTATACGTTAGCAGTTTCACGTAGTAAAATGCTCAAACGAGATCTTTAAAAAAAAAATCAGCAATGGAAAATTGACCTATCATGAAGCGGAAGTAATTTTATGATCGAACATTAATTTTGAACACTTTAAAATAATCGGACTAAATACAATGAGCTCATTTTAATAACATCCCTAATATATTATTATAGAAGTCTAATTATTTTGTAAAAACAAAAAAGAAAGTAATAAAGTTTAAATATCTTATTAGATAAATAAAAAAATAATCTAATTTCTCTTTTGTTTTTACTTATCTATTTAAGTGTGATTAAAACTACTATTTATATATACGTACATATTGTCTAAAACTTTTCGAGTGAGTTATCATCCTGAAGATTGAAAATGGAGTCATTCTTTTTCCATACTGACTTAATTTTCACTCTTTAGAATGAGATTCCACTCCAAAGAATTTAGAGTGTATAATTATTTTGTACTAATAAGATATTCGTAAAAAATTAAATTTATTACACATATATTACTCAGTTGTACTGTGTAAAAACTCACACATTTATGGAATTGAAAAGGTACTTGACACATACTTGGCGAATTAAATTATCCATTCCCACAAGAATGATATTCATATATACGAACTGAATGGGTGCAAAGAATTACACGCAGTTCCTCTGTTGAGAGCAAACATCAAAGTAATCTGTTCGGAATTGATTGATTCTCGCGAAGCGATAATTAACAGCCTGGAATTTCGACGGTGTTTCACGTCGAACGAACGGATGCAAAATCTAACTAAAGCATCTATGGCAATTTGGGAGGTTGCTGCTGCTCTATACCATCTAGTCCCTGACCTAACCTATTGGAAAACACGAATCGCGAAGTTATCAGAGCGTGCGCTCTGCTATTTTGCGGGGTTCTCTCTCTCTCTCTCTCTCCCCCCTCCCCCCTCCCTCCCTCTCTCCCTCTCTCCCTCTCTCCCTCTCTCTCTCACGTTTTGATTTTATAGTAACAATTATAAGCGCCGTGCATTGAACTGTTTCACGACGACTGTAGTAAATCGAATTCCACCCCTGTATATGAAGAGGGCGAAAGAGAGAACAACAGTGAGCAACAGTGAGAGAAAGAGAGAGAGAGAGAGAGAGAGAGAGAAAGAGAGACTCTTTCGCTACATTTAACTATGTTGCGGATTTTGCTTGTGAACACGTTGGAATCTCTAAAAGGCCGCTTGGATATATAAATCGTTTATTTAAGCCACATATTTTGCAAAAGCGCAATGAATTTGGACTTTGAGATTCGCACGGTTGGCGTTTAAATATCAGGAGTGCGTTTTCAAAATGCATAACTCGAGTATCACATATCGTGGATACTTTGGCAAAAATGCTTTATTGACGGTCGAGCACGATAAAATCGACAACAATATGTTAATTTTAGGTATGACATTATTTTTAATATTTACGCAAAACATCAAGCGATGTATTTTTCAATTAACTTTTTGGATGTGCTAGATCTAAATACTGCTGTGTTAGATTCATATAACGTCTTTTAGATAAATTTGTTTGAGATATACAATCAGCATTATAATCGTACACTTATGTGATTCGTTTGTGTTAAATGAAATTAATTATTAGAACCATCAAAAATTTTTTGTCAATATAATCAACCGGTACGTAATACACAGTAATTACCACGTTTGTCATTGTGTATCATCTAAGCAATTTGTTTTAATATTTTGTCGTATCTGGGGAAATACGTAAGATATTATGATTAGCGATAATTGTGGCACTATCTTATACAAGCATTCGGATAAGTAGATAATGCGAAAACGATTTACGATATACAACGGTACTTTGTTAACGTTCACGCGATATTGTATTACTCAATAAAATATTGCGGTATTAAAAAGATTAACCCTTGTCAATAAATAACAATCTATAAATTTCGTAAGTAAACGTGCTGTTATACACCCCCATAGCAGAATATAATTAAAGTTATTAAAATAAAAAATCTTTTTTAATTTTAGTGTATTAATTATTAATTAATTAGGTATAATTTTTATACCCCTCTCTGCAAAAAAAAAATATATAAAGAAGCACTTTAACGTAAAATAATGAAATTAAATATTAAATCCTTTCACAGATTTTTGTCTTTTCAAATATTTTTATATAAATGTTTTATTATATCATAAGATCTTACATTTGCCTATTTATACAGAGAATATTAAATATTTACAATCAAATAAATTGAGCTTTACTTAAACTTTTACAATTTTTTAAATAAATTGGAAGTACGTCATCATTGCTCAGTGTTAAATAACGTTATAAAATAGATAATAACATTCCAAATATTTGACAGAATTTAGCGTTTTGTTCAGATATTCATCTTTATTCAAGCATGCGTGGAACGCAACTGCTGTGATATCCAGGATAGAATTCGTATCATACAAGTGCCATGGCATATCATCGACGAGACTGGCCGTGCTGTGATCGATTTCCTTGCTCGCTTGTATATACACACAAGCGTGTAAATTCAAGCACCTACCTACGTTACATATATATATGCTATATGCATTCACGGGATACCATAATACGATAATGCAATGAAAGGCAAGTAATAATTTTGACACGCGCGCGCGTGCGCACGCACATGCACATATAGAGGGAGGAAGGAGGAAGAGAAAAAGAGGAACAGGAAGAGAAAGAGAATGAGAGAGAGAGAGAGAGAGAGAGAGAGAGATGCATATACAAAACAAAATATACTTTATGGTACTTTAAATTAGTACTTTTATGACGTTACGATATTCAAATGGCACAGCATGAAATATTTACGATTGTAGAATGTATATATATATGTATATAGTATTATATATGAAATATTTTATGAGAGTACACTCGATTCTATACTACCGCTTAAAACGTAAATATATTACGATTCACTGTGTAAATAAATATTGAGCGCGGTAAAACAAAGGTATACTCGATAGCAGCTGTAGATGCAGATAATGTAAGCCCGATAGTGCATCAACCCGTCAAGCCATCCATGCTAATCGATCTCGTTGGTATTATATAGATACATACGCGTTTACATAACCGACTAGTTTCCGTACATAAGTCAATAGTACAATAAATACAGCTTTGATAACTTTGCAAAAAGTACTATATTAATGCGAAATTGAATTGTTGTTACATAACTACATCGTTATGTATATAAATTAGCAAAAGAATGATTTATTTGTTTAATTATTTAATATATTAAATTATTTATATCTAAAATATCCACGAAACACAAAAAGGGATAAATTGGAAAAGGATGGTGCAGAATTGTTTTTAAACTATGCGTATTGTAAAAGATAAAATATAATTTATAGAACAAAGAATAACAGTCGAAAAACTGTATAGTATAAAATTTATTTATATATTTATATAAGATATATTATTTTATTAAAGTGAGAAAGTCGATATTTCTAATTCTAATAAAATGAAGACTCTTGAATTACTATTAATATAATAATCTCATTAGAATATAATGTCAGATTGACACTAATTGTGTAAGTGCAGTTCTCGACTCGCGCGTATAAAGGAAAAATTAAAAATCTCTTCCCTCTTTGGAGATAAAAGGGATCATACACCTTTCGCCTTTCGCTGAGATAGTTTGATAATCGGATTATTTTGACATTGTGCGTAAAACATGCTCGTTATTGTATGACGATGACATCGTAGCTTTTCGCGCAGTTAAAGTCGCGTCACGCAGGAAGATCGATCAGCATGGATAACCTCGGGTTATCGAGTCTCGATACGCTGGATTTGTATTGTCTAAATTGTACCATATACAAACTATCTTGTGCATGTTAATTTATTTATTTTTATAATTTCAGATCTGTCTATAATTTTAATAGCTATTTTGCATGCGTATTAGGTCTAATGATGAATATTTAATAATCTTCTTTTTAATTTGATATTACATCCTGATATTTATAAAATAATTTGATATTAAAAAATATTTTTAAGACATTTAAAGAAGCAAATTGCATTCTTTATATTGCATTAAAATCTTTTACCGCCCATGTTGTTGCCGAAGCGTCCATTGCTGGAAGATTCATTACATAATAAGACACGTTCCTGCTATTTCTTGAGTACTTTAGGCAAACATACACATATTTCTATTTGTAACAGTACAAGTTTACTGATATAGCACGTAAAATGTAACAATACTGAATATAATATTATGCGATTATATGAGCTTACGTAACACTTTATAAATATTACCTAATGGATCTCGATAAATAAATGATCATCTCAATTAAATATTAATACTTTTCCAAATTCAAATATATCTATATCATTTCACATAATCCTAACGTCAATCGCTTCTCCTTCCCGCTGATAAATTTGCACGAATGTTATATATAGGAGTAGCAAAATTTGTCATAAAATGAGAATTGTAAAACCTGCCCTATTTTTTCTCTTTCTCTCTTTATATTTTTTTTATCCAAGATCGATTTTTCTTTTCGACTGGAATAGTGAAACTTTTTTTCACGTATCTCTTATGTGACGAGCTCGCGTTATTTCCGAGACAATGTTTCTCAATAATAATAAGATGAACAATAATGATAAGTCTCTTGAAAATCTAATACAATGCTAGCTAGCTCGCATGTGTACGGCATTATACGATTGTAAGATATAATCGAGGGAAAAAATATACGACAAATATGGCGAAGAGCAGCAGGTGCGCCAGTGAGAGAAAAATAGATGGACAGCGTAATGGTGATATCTACGAAACGAGACGCCACTTTATCGATTTGCTTGGAGATGCTGTACAATGCTCGCCTTTCTGAATTCAGTCCGTGCGTTTCTACCGACAGAGATCGGATTTATAGAGATCAAACCTCACGTTAGAGCGGCGGGGATTGTCGCGGGTCAAAATGTTAGTTTGCCAAGTTTTATTATGTAACGATTACGTCGCAGATTCAAGAGCTGTTCGGGAACTTTTATGTCGACCGCATTTGCAAGAAGGAGAATATGGTAAAAATGCTATTTTTCAAAACATTGAGTTACACTAAAGTAAACTTTGTATATTGTAATAATTATGATTATAAGAAAAAAGCTGCATGAGAAAAAAATATTAATTGTTGTGTTCCCTTTAATCTATATTTAAATCTAGTCTGTCTAGTGACATTGTTATCCCGACTTATCATGTATAATTGTGTAACTTGGTTTAGTCCAATCACGATTAAAATCGGTTCAGATGTATATATGTCTGTCGTATTTGATTTTCTTATCGCCAGTGGCAGCATGTTATAGGTGTGTTAGATAAGATGATACTGTCCACTTTCCCTACATTTTTATACATACGATATTAAAACAAATATTTGTACGAAATCGAAAATAAGCAGTCTCGAGGTAAATGTCGTCTATATTGAAATTTAATATATGCATCAATGAAAACATTGACTAATGGCTAAATAAAATTTCTCTCTCTCTCTCTCTCTCTCTCTCTTTCTCTTGAATAGTTATTTGATAACTTTATTTAAATCAAATTATTTTCAGATAATTTATAGCAGCGTTTTTAAACATTTTTTTATTTTGCTTTTTTCTAATACACCTAATTGTAAATTTTTGTTTAAAGAAAGAATTAATTAGAAAAATAAATTTTATTTCCATTGATTATTGAAATTCACTTATTGAGAATTTTACTATGTAAATAAGAAATATCTTTTTGATGATGAAAGTATGTTATTCTCTATTCAAAGACATTTTTGAAAATATTTCTAAAGCCGGATATGTATTGAGAAAATTACAAAAAGTGATACACACAGAAGGGACATGATCATTTTGACCATCAAAATACAAATCAGAAGGTTAAGCGTAGTGCCCTCGAAAGTCCTTCTGAGGTTAGAAGAAGTTTACTCTCGCGGCAAGGCGACAATGTCGAAATCCAGGCTCCATTGAGAACCTTCGGGGCCGCCCCTCGTAAACGTGCGCGAGGGGCCGGAAGGGTGGAAGGGGGGAGGAGGCCTATGATGGGAAGGGTCGTCGCCCGAAGGGCCGACGGGAACAGGCGCCGATCGGAACGCAACGGCTGCTGCTCGTCAAGTCCTCTATATAAAAGGCTTTTCAATATTTACGAATAACCGCGGCCGATTAACCGCGGAAGCATCAGCAAGAGGAGCGGAGAACGTGGGCGAGAAGGATCGTATCAACCCTTTCGCTATCTGCACTTTATTTATTAAAAGAGGAATTGTGATTTTTCCCACGAATTCACTCTGTACATCACAATATAAACACGTATTTATTACTCTTTCATGCTAATAATAGATATAATAGATCAATTCTTTCACGCGGAATACAAATCTTTATTAAAAGAAATAAATTAAAAAACTTTATAAGCAGCATATCTTTGCAAGCAGTTTTTCAATTTTCTATTATTTCTCATAAACTCCCGTTAATTTACCCTTTTTAATGTTTAAACACACATTTGTTGTGATTTATTATTTCTATATAAAAATAATTAGAAACAATTTTATTCTCCAGTAGATTATATCCATATGTAAAATATCGGTTGATAATGTTTTGCTCGCCCTCCTCTCAATCGTAAAGCGGTCACGCCGCGCGGTGGGCGCCAGTAAAGTGCAACAAAGCTGCAACGCGATGCAACGCACAGCGTTACGTATCGGCCGGCACAGCGCAGCGGTTGCTCACCACTTGTACAGGATGAATAATTTTTCATACGCACCGGACACAACATTATGCTCCCCTGAGTAACTTTGGTTCCGGGATAATCGTCATTGCGGCAATGCTCGTAAATGTTCCGCATCGTTTGCAACCGTAAAATGCACGTATATGCTCGACATGTACTTCGGTGTCTGTTTACGAAAACGCTTTTCATCCGCTTTTTATCCAAGGCGAGTCTCGAGAAAATCTTTTAACGACAATTTCCTGAGATTAAAATTTTAGCATCGATCTTGTTTAGAAGAAAATATTTCTAAAAGGGATTCTAAACACGGTGATATCGCTTTGTGTAACATTATCTATAAATAAGAGTTTTGAAGGAAGTGGATTGGAGAAGAACGCTTTAGATACACAGTTATAAATTGAGTTGGCGTTTTTCGTTTTTTTTTTAAATTTTATTACAAGGCAATAATTATTCCAAATAGTAATAATGTAATCTTCTTACTCTCCCAACAGCAAAAAAGTCTAAAAAAATCAGGACGAATGAGAGTCAGCGTGGTAGTTAATACGCAATCTTAAATCTTTATTCCAGAAAATAGAATCTTTATGCCAAAAAATAGTACGTTTCAATTCACTTTGGAATTCTCCTCAGCAATACAATTTCAAAATATCAATCCCTTCATATCCAAGAAAAAATCATCATCAGATTAACAGATTTGATTGCGTATTAACTACCACGCTGACGCTCATTTGTCCTGATTTTTTTTGGATTTTTTGTTATTGCAATAATTATAATATATGTATGCATATTTTCATTTTTCATAATTACGTATAAACGCATGTAGATAATATGAAAACTTTATCCTATTATAACGTATGGAAAAGCTCGCTTCTCGAGTTTGAATTTAATCGTATTTTTTATTATTGTAAAACTTTTAATAAATTAAAAATGAAGTGAATAAAAAAAAGCAAGTGTTACTTCTTACACGTTTTAGAAAGGAACTGGCATGCTCCTTCAATTATATTTTCCAACGAAAAATACGACGAAATATTTTACTGCACAGAGGGGAAAGGAGTTGGAAATTACAAGTTGTAGATACGTATATATCTGTATGTATATAGCAACAGTCCAGTAGAAAGTAGAAAATTTCTGCGTCTCGTGTTTCCTGCGCCGCTTCCGTCTACATTGTGTTCTGAGGAACTTTGCACTTTCGCGCGGAGGCGGCTTAATTGGCGCGCGGATGGAATCCTGGGAGAGCATAGCATTGAAAGGAGTGCGCGAAGTCGCGTTAAAATGCTTCACGGACGAACAGACAAATTGGATAAATAGAAGTTTTAACACGCGATGAAAGATCGCGACTCGTCCCAAGCTAGCGGGCAGAAAGATATTTGTCGTGAATTATAAATACAATTATATATTGTTACGTACAATTATATTTATGGCAATTTGTATATTTGTATGTAAATGCAATAAATACGAAATTTAGCTGTAAAATATTTAATTGTAAAAATTATTTTCAAAGATATACGCGTATAGAAAAAAAAGTATGAATCGTGACAAAAAATATAAAGAACAACATTTTTCACGGTAAATTACTACAAACTATTTGTAAATGTGAAAATATACCATTTCTATTTGATTTCATGAGGGAGCCTTGTGTTTCGGAAGCAGTTTCGGAAACAGTTTCGAGCGATATCGAAAAGTGACGTTTTCCCCCCCGTGTAACGTTTACTCCGGCGGGTCACTCTATCTGTATATGTATACATATTTTATATATATATATATAACGTATAGAGAAAACGTCGACTGGATTGCAAGCGCAATAGGCCGACGTATGATAGGCTTGTTCGACGTCGCTTGATTTTTTTTCGCGAGAAACGAGATCGTGAACCACTACCAGCTGAGACTTTTCTTCATCAAAAGAAAAATCAATTTTCGACAAACGTCAATGCCGATATTCGATGTATAGCTGCCGGAATATTCGTTACTTTCTTTTGCCGAAGAGAGAAAAGAGAGAGACAGATACAAAGAGAGGGGGGAGAGAGAGAGAGAAAGAGAGAGAGAGAGAGAGAGAGAGAGAGAGAGAGAGACATGGTCGATTGGCAGGAATTAAAATATCGAACATCTCAAACACAGAATTGCAGTTGGCCGATTTTAATACTTGTACGAGAGAAAGAAAACAAAATCCAAAAAGAGAAATTGGAACTACGCGAAGTAGGGTGTAATCGATAACATACGTGATAGCGTACATGCTTTCGAGGATTGAATAAAGTACCGCGATTATCGATTTGAATAGAGTACCGCGATTATCGATAGTGATTTGATAAAATGTCTTCATACAGAATCTAACTATGTGCAGAATAGGAATTCAATGATGTTTCATAACGTTATCTAATATATAACGCGCGTGTAGAAAAATATAGAAGATCACTGATACCGACATAACACTTTGTTTTTGAACAATGTTTCTTTCATAAAAGCTAAAACTGTAGAAACATAAATAAAAACTAGGGAGTGTCTTCTATTAGATAATATATCAGTTTTTATAATACCTTTTTTTGTAATAATCAATTTTTTTTTTTTGTAAGATAAAAGATTTGGACAAAATGTGTGAACTCTAAAACTGACACAATAGGTGGTAACATCACATGCTCCCATTCTTTTTTTTTCTTTTTCTTTTATAGGAGTCATCTATAGAAAATACTGACAAAATGTATTATATTTTCTAGAATCTTTTCTATTTCAACAGTTCATTTATGTGCATACTTTATACTGTTGTCTGAAAAATATAAACATATAAAATATAAAGCGACAGTTTCTTTTTTTGAAAATTTTCCCATAAATTACGTTCTTCTGTTCCATCTCTGACACTGTAAAGACTTTTAATATTAATCTATCTTACAGATGTGCCGGTGTTTACTTTGCACTCCGATTTTCTATTTAAAACTATATTATGAAACAATATTAAGAATCTTTATTTTAGACCGTATGTGAGAAACACAATCAATACTAGAAAAATATATATTACGAAAAAAAAAAATAAATAAATAAAGCTAACGTAAAAAATTATAAACATAAAAAACAATGTAATTATCATTAATAATATAATCGCAATTATAATATTATTTAAACCGCAATTACAATTTGCAAAAGAAATCGTAAGAATTTTATTTTTACATTTGTAGAATTTATTTTTAGCTGATTTTGTATAGAAACAAACATATGAATTATGAGTTTTTACATTTTTACTTATCTAAACAGATCACGTTTTTGTCAGCATTAATAAAGTGCAATAATTAGTTACCGAGAAATAAGGGGATGTCTCTTTAAAAGACCTATGTCAGTACCGGCGACTTTCCTCTATTGAATTTAGATGTGACGTTGATACTACAGTATTAATGATATAATAGTGCACGACTATCTATCTTTTTGGAATTATTATAAGATATCCTTATAATGGAATGAGATAAAATAAAGATCAAATTTGCGATACGGTTATACGCCTTCCTTTAACGATCAATGTGCAAAAACTCCATCATTCACGTCGAAACCGAAAGCCACTTTCCGACAAGCCAACGTTATCCCAAATAATGTGTATGTGTGCGTGACAGGAAGAATACTCGCTTCTTTCGAACGCTCGCTCGCGGAGAGAGGGTTGGTTGATCGGTAGGAATTAAAATATTGAGCGTCTCGAGAGTGGAGAGTGGAGCGAGTGCAGTTTGAAAGTCGAATCGGGGTGAGGGCGGCAAGAAATGAGAGAGAAAAAGAGAGACAGGGAGATGGAAAGAGACGGTGGAGTCTAGTTGTGAATCGCATCGTACTCATCACGCACCGTGTTCTCTCTCTCTCTCTCTCTCTCTCTCTCTCTCTCTCTCGCTCCCCCCCCCCTTCTATTTATCTATCTAGCTCTCGCTCTTGTTGTCTCGTCCCATAGAATCAGCGGGGAAAGAGAAATGAAGAGAGAAAGAGACGGAAAGAGAGAACTGCCTTTTGTTCTGGCTCGTCTACCGTTCTTCTCCACACGCAACGATCGTCACGTAGTCACCTCTCGTCTCTTTTACACGCACCTACACGTGCGGACGTAGTACATGTAGTGGGTATGCGCGCGTGCGTATATGTGTTGTGTGTATGGTGCGCACCGGCAATCTGTACCCGGTTTCGCCGGGGCAAAGAGAAAGGCGGCCCGATCGATTTTCATCGAGTCTCAAAATTCTATATGCACATATCCAGCGAGGAGCTAACGCCTTATCATAAATGTTCCCTCATCTCACTGCAATGTTTCAGCAAATTCAGATTGGATTTATTTATTCCGTCGACAAAGGCAATCGTATTTTATCGGTCACCGAAGATCATAATAAAACTATCAAACCCTTTTTTTCCAACTTTTTTGGAAGTAGGATAGTTACATATACTGGCTATTGATTTAAAATATATCACGTCTCGCTCGAGTATTATATATAACGTGTTAAACTTTTCCAACCATATTCACAGACAGGAATTAATAAATTTTAATATGGAACTAATTTAATCTAAAAATTCACTTTTTCTGTATTTGCTTTATCCGTAGAACAGTCAAAATGTCCGTAACTGTGATTCTTTATTTATTTTCGTGAGCATCAATATGAATATTGTCAGAGTAGAGAACAAATTATTTTCGTAACAATATATATATATATATATATAATACTTATTTTATAACACTGCCAGAGGAGTGTCTGTTTCTTTAAATCTTTTATGGAAAGAACGATTTTGTTGAAGTATCTAAAAATGTAGTTAGATACAGATCTGAAAATAATTCTTTTTATTCGACCATTAATATTAAATTATTATATAGGACGCGCAAGTTTTTTCTACATTTCTTGAATTATTGCCAATAAACGAATAATAAACGAGATTTTAAAACATGTACTAATCACTTCTATTTGAAATTTTATAAAGAAAGTTTCACATTTCTTGATAGCATCAACTAGATAATGCACTTTCTAACATTGCTCCTTATATATATTATTTTTAATTTCAATTACTTCATTAACTGTTTAAAAATGAAATTTCCGTTACGATACGTATAGAAATAAAAAAGTAAAGTGAGAGAGAGAGAGAGAGAGAGAGAGAGAGAGAGAGAGAGAGAGAGAGCATCAAGCAATGGACAAATCGTATTTTAGTTCAAGAAACAATTTTGCGAGCGATTTCGTTAAAATCATTTTTAACATTACTTTCGTATACGTGCGTGTTAAGCGGTAGCATTTACTGATAACGTAGCAGAGCGACATTTTATTCGCGCAAATCAACACGTCAGACTTTCAAAAGTGTAACATGACACTCACGTTTTTTGCTTCTGCACGAACGAGTCACTTTTGAAATCATATTATTAATAAAGATCCATTTGCAATCGCGTTTAAATAAAAAACACTAGGTAAACAAATAAATAAATACCAGTAAATTTTTAATTAATCATGTGCACATTTAAAAATGTAAACAAATGTGAAAAAAGTTGTATGCTTTGTTTTGTTACATAGATTTTACTTTGTTTGGCATCAATTTTTAAGCTAGAATATATACAATGTACGTGTTACAAAGACTTATGAGCGTAAATGTTTTAGATTTTTTATCATTGTTATCATAAACACAGCATTAAATAATATCAGTGGTATTTAAATATATTAAGACACGATTTATGAAAAGCCATTCGTCGAGAGTATATTTACATCTTGCAGTAAGTAAGCGTCTCCTCTTTAGTATTATTCTTAGCACTCTCGATATCCATGGCGTTGCCTATAAAGAAAATGATTCTTACAACAAAAGTCCAGAGATATAGGCACACGCAGAGTCTACCTATCGTGAAACGATACTCCTCTTCGCTCCCGAGAAGAATATTCTGCCTCGATCTTTCGACGATAGTCGACCATTCTCTCTGTGTAGATGTACGTATCTCTATGGATAAGGTATGCGTTTGTGTTTGCATCGAAGATGGAAGGACGACGAGATGTGAGGTAGCGCGGCGTGTAGAGAGGAACGGGAGAGACGAGCAGAAAATATACGGGGGCAGAGAAAAACGCACGAGTTTAGCTGCGGTGTGCAGAGTGGCCTTCCCTTCGAGGCGCTTTACACACCGGGTATCTCGTAATTGAGCAGACACGAGCCACCGGACGAACGAACCCGCTGAGAAGGAGAAAGAAAGAGTGAGGGAGAAAGAGAAAGAGAGAGAGAGAGAGAGAGAGAGAGAGAGGGAGAAGAAGAAGGGAGAGGGAGTCCATTCCACTCGGAGAATTATCCCTATTTCTGGCGTATTGCGGGGTCGATCTTACACAGTATCCGGGGACAAACTCGTGCAGCTTATTTATTCGGCCATCGAACAAATCCTTAATTTACATTGTCCTATGTACGCGTTTTATGCACGCTCTAAAATTGATTTTACGAATAAGTCCTCTAAGCTTGCATATTGAAAACACTATGGTCATGATTTTCGAGGAACTGAATTGATACTAGGAAATTTGTAATTAAAGCTGTTATTTCGATGCGAGATGTGGCGTTAATAATATTTAAAATTTTAGCCATATAAAGTAAAATTTCATTTAATGGCATAAATGTGTAATATATATATA
>NW_017305885.1:582248-590163 GCF_001594115.1 Trachymyrmex septentrionalis
TATATATATATATCGATAAACGTATAAAATTTTGTTCCGTTTCATGCCGAATATATAGGTTTCAATATGTATCACATTCTTAAAAGAAGTAATTTAATTCAGTATTTTATGTAATGGATTTAATTTTGAAAGTATAAGAAGGGGCTTTCTTTACTTATGTAACAACAAAAAATCTAAAAAAATAAGGGCGAATGAGAGTTAGCGTGGTAGTTAATACGTAATCTTAAATCTTTATTTTCCAAAAAATAGAAAATAGGATTACTATTTTTCTATTTTTCGCTCTTATTTTTTTAGATTTTTTTGTTGTTGAATTTGGGAGAGTCCGTAAGAAGATTACATTATTATTTACTATTTACATAGCACAATAATATATATTGATATTGAAATAAAGATGAATTATGAACGAAACTAAATCTAATAAACCAAAGTGGGATTAAAAATATGCAAACGACTACTCAGTCTAAAATCTTTTACTTTTACATCGAAGAGCGGTTACTCCGCTTGCTGCAAATAGATCGATCAAAAATATGAATTTTAGATTGTGCGCCTTCTTTACAAGATTTATAGTTATAAGTGACACATTGCTCGCGCGGAAAGTTTATCGATAATAATTTATAGAGAGTGCAACTTGTATTGATCAAACAAAAATTACTTCTATAATTCCTTTCAATTTTTGGAGGAACGTCAGGATTAATTGCAGAAACTCTATTAATATCGTATAAGATTCTTTCTGATTTTTTGATTGCTCCGCCGCGACTAAATTATTAATATTAATATTTGCTTATAACGATCATTTTTTCGCGTGAGAGAGACGTGCAAGTAGATTCGAGAAACTTTTAATAACTCTTCTTTAGTTGAGGTGGAAAGGGAGCATCAGCCTCGAGCGATTCTCGATCTCGCAACACACATATTCTAATTTGACAAGGAATCCTTTTCAAAAAGCCTGTAGCGAAGACAAAGTTGCTGTGCTTTATAATCGCGACGACTATGATTTTCTTCTAAGTATAAACGGCGCACGCGGTTCTAAAGTCTGTGCTTTGACTACATCTCCGTGGGATCCGACGGGATTGCCGAAGGGTTAAAAGGGTTAAGCAGTCGAGACTGTGCGATTTAGGGAGGGTCGAACGCGGTCGGCCTTGTCTGGGGCAAATTCGCGAAGCGGGACGACCAAGTTCGCCGAACTTCCAGTTACTCGATGTCCAAATATGTGATTGGCGTAAATAATTTATGCCTCCCTATGCCCGCTTATACGCAACTACAATATATACGTTTATAATCGTGAATCGTTAGGTCTGTTTTCTGTGTAGCTGAATTAGTTTTGGAACTTAAAATGAAATAGATACATGTTTGGCATTTGGCGAAAGCGAGAAAGAAAGTTTTAATACAGTCTAGTGGAGAGAGAGAGAGAGAGAGAGAGAGAGAGAGAGAGAGAGAGAGAGAAAAAAAAACATACCTATTGTGCACACAGTGGAGCGTTACTGCATAATCCGAATTTTAGAAAGAATTTTGAGAGTAAGAGTTTTCAAGAACGTATACTTGCAATTATATAACAACAAGCTGATTAAAATAACATAAAAATAGTGATATACAATAATAATGATAATTATTATTTATAATGGTAATTTTTTATTCAGAATCGGCTGTGTGTTTGAATCTTTCCTCAAAATGTCACTCCTAAACCTATGTCACGTATGTGAAATAGGGAAAGAAATAGTAAATTGGGAGAATAAATTTGGAATATCAATCTTGCGCGGTATCGTCACACATTTTGCGGAAAACATTATCATTTTAACATCTCACGAAGGACAACGTCGGCGTCGGCCGCATACACCGTGGCTATTGCACGGCACAGGAGAAAGGAAGTTTACCGTAGAAAACAGCTTGAAAGTTGTGGCCGCGGCGCAACCTTCACTTCATAACGAAGTGTACCTCGCTAGCTTGCGTTATCGAAGAGGCCCTCCTCGGCGAGATCCTTTTCAAAAGCGTTCTGAGATGGGTTCGATCTTTGCGAGTGCCATGATGCCACTGAGAGAGTACAACGATATATGAGCTTGTTGCTTTTCAAGCGAGTCTCTCTCTTTCTCTCTCTCTCTCTCTCTCTCTCTCTCTCTCTCTCTCTCTCTCTCTCTCTATGTTTCTCTGCCGCCCGGCGCAGAGGCAGGAACATCTCGCTTTGGGTCAATAACTCGCGTGACTCGTGTTACAACACAGGCGAGGACTCGAAGTAAAGTTTCAATACCTCCTCGTCGATTTTCGTAAATCCAGATTTAAGAGTCCTCTCCTCTTTCCCAGGGAAACGTCAAATAATATCTCGCCAATTACATATTGCAGATGATTTCATATACGCGAGAGCTGAGAGTTCGTAATAATTGATACGATTAGGAGAAAGTAGGGTAAAAGTCTATGACCCTCGTGTGGCAGATGGAATACGCGGAGACAAGAATCGTGTATTAAGCATTTCAATAGAAAATACTTTATGTGGAATAGTTTTGATACTTTTAATAAGTCTTGCTATTTTTTCATCTTTTGCATTTCTACTATATATTTATGCGCTACCGAATAATTGAAATAGTCTTCTTTTATATGTCTACATAAAAGGCACCAGATTGGCGACAGATAATGTAATTTTCGACAATTAAACAAATTTATTAGAAGCAAAGTTCGTTTTGTGTGTGTGTGTGTGTAAAATTACTTTGATTCAATTACATTCTAATGAAAAAAAAAAAACAATTATCAAGGTATATCGTAGTACTTGTTAATATGTCTGCCTATAAACTGTGCCAAAAAAAAAGTAACATTACCCATCTGCGGCTAGTTTTGCAACGCGACGATTCTTGAGTATAAAATTCTCGCGCGCTATCGGAATATTTACGTTCTCGAGAGAGCTCTCATCCTCGGGTCGATTATGTCTCTCCGAGGGTTCGTGATTTTTGGGCTAACGGATGGTATCGCGAGTATCTTTTGGAGTCGCGAAATTCGAAGCCCGATTTTCCTACTGTCTCTCTCTCTCTCTCTCTCTCTCTTTCTGTCGCGAGGCGATATCGCGGTTATTTAATTTCGCGACAACAAGATACGCAAGCGCGGCCGAGAAGAAAACGAGTACCGCTACGATACGAGACGAGAGAGTTCCGAGTCGTTTCCTTCCCCCTTCGCGCGCGTGGTTCGCTCTTTTTCCACGGCGTTCGCTCTGCGTCGCCGCGCCCCGCGTCGAGGGCCCTATCCCCACGACGGTGACCGCCGCTTGTGCCACAGCTCCTGCCATAGCTATAGCTTCCACTTCCTCGACCGTCCTTCGTGAGTACATTGCAATTTTTCTCGGTTAGCAGGAGGCGGCTAACTCGCGCGGCTCCGAGGCCGACATCCGAATCACGCTGTGAGAAAATCTCAACTACGTTTCGCTCTCATGTCGACTTTCCTGCCTCAACTCGGTTCTCTCTCTCCTCTCTCTCTCTCTCTCTCTCTCTCTCTCTCTCTCTCTTCGCACATTGACTCTTGCCAGTTTATATAAATCGTTGTGTAATCGAAGCGATATCGAATCCGACATTAAATTCACAGTAAATTTTCACAGATTTAAAGATTCGACGTATTATCTCGTTATCTCGGATAGATCTTTTAATCTGGATTCTCTAGATAATCCTGCTCCGGACTGTGCAAGATTCTGTTTCATTTGTAGAGACGAAATATATTTGTATAATTTGGTATGAGTTTCTAACAGTGGTTTGTGCAGCAATTTATAAACGCGTTTACATGGAAGCTATTTTAAATACTCGCAAAGTAAAATTTTAAAAGTAGACATATCATTATCAAACATAAATGCGAAAGTTAAAATTAATATACTGCAATGCTTACAACTAATAATTCTGCTTTACGATATAGAAGTGATAAAGAATATACGGTATAAGAATAATAAAAATGCCTTTACATATTTTCCCGCCGAATCTTTTTTTATATTTTGTAGAATATTAATTAATTTGAGAGAGAGAGAGAGAGAGAGAGAGAGAGAGAGAGAATTACATTTTCTTCAAATATTCAACAAAAAATTGAAAGATTATTATCAGCTTTCTATGAAATTTATTATTTTAATATGATTCATTTCGAGTACACGATAGCTTCTTCTTTCTAACATTCTCGCACACATCCCACGGTAAAGAATATAGTCAAACATTGAATATCTTAAGATAACTGTTTTGAGAAAAATCCTCTGGGACTAGAAGTGTTTTCTATTTGCAGCTAGAAATAAATTTCATATCGTTTTTATCTTCGTTCCGCACGTTACAGAGTTAAGCGTTTTAGAGATGCTGAAGGGATAGAAGCAATTAGAGAGGAGCGTATATTTTACAAGGACGAGCAAGGAAGTACCAAACGTGCACGAGACTACTAGCAGAGGCTGAAAGGTGGGACAAACTTGCCTTAGGGAGGAGAGGGAGGCATAGAAGAAAGGGAATGATGCGCGTTGTAAGCGTGCAAAGTGGAAATTCACTTGGTACTCGTTTGCACATAGCGGTATTCGCCCGCAGGACTGACTATATGATGTCCGTTTTAAGTACAATTATGCGAAACATGACGTTAAGTATCGATGTGAGATCATAATATCTCGACATTAATTCTAAGTAATTCTAAAAAAATTGCGTTATCCTAAACTGAGTGATGAAAAAAACTTGGAAAAAATTATGATAGAGAAATATATTTACACAAATATTTCTAGAACGATTACTCGCGAATTAGTTTCAAGTATTCGAATACAAGTTACTTGGCACTTAAACATTTTTGTGTCAAGTATTCTGTATTAGAATCTCTAGACGAATCTGCTTTATACTCGCAAGTACTCGTCGAGCATAAGTGAATGTTTCATTTAATTTTTGACTTTCGTCAAGTTGTCCTATTTCAACTTACGTCATCTTTTCACTCATTATCCCGCGAGGCAAATCAAGGAGGTAAAGACTTTTGTATTCTTAGATCTACATACACCAAGTTTCTCAGCTAAAGGGAAGAAATATAGGCACGAGACATCTTCTCGTCGCTGAAGTACTCTCAGTCTTCTCGTTCTACCTGTTCCCTCGCTGAATCTCCCATTAAATTATACCGAGAAGTATAGCGGACGCATTCAGATAACATTATTTGAATCCGCATTTCAATAGATGCGATTAACTTTGTACTATAAGTATGTTAGATTAAAAAAAAAACTTTGATATTCTGTTTTGATATCGAGAAAATACTTGTACAATATTATACAATAGAATACTTCATTACATATGAATATTGAGACATCCATAAAATGAGATTCTTTGTACGATTTAAAAAGCAATTTCTTTATTGAAGTAAAATGAATGTTATAATAGGATCATAAAAGATTCTGCGTCATTAAAATTTTAAGTCGTATAAAGTCTTTGGGGGATTACAGAATTGTAGTCAGAGAAAAATTTGATCACTCGTGTAATTTACATTGAGCAAAGGTTATCAGTCGACTTCCTTTTATTTTTCATGTTACTATATCCGGTGACCCGAATGATTTATACGTAGCTGTAGTTTACACAGTGACATTTTAATCCTATCATACGAAAAGGCCATTTCATTTATATTATACTTGAGCAAAAGTCGAAGCTCGGCAAATATATCAAAATTGAATCATTAAACAGTGTATATTTCGATTTCTCTCTCTTTTTTCTCTTAAAATATTTATAATATTGGGTCGGGGAAAAAGTATTTCTTCGTATTTTTTAATTTAAAACCATATATACAATATCTTCGTCAAACATGAACGAAGTTTAAATTAAAAATAGGGTTTTAAAGCTTGAAATCTCTACTTTCGAAAGGTTGCTATATTTTTTGAGTTTCTGCGAGTTTGGTAATTTTTACATTTAAAAACTACGAGCTGAAAAAGATGAAAATTTTCTTTGGGGTGTCCACGTGGCCAAAAAAAAATTACGAAAATTTTCGACTATCGTGAAAGCTTGAAGCTTTCCCTACAAAAAATTTTTTTAAATGTTTTTATGATTTTTTGTTCTTGGGTTATCCGCGAGTTAAGTAAAGGAACATTCTGACTTTGATTATTCATTAACTCCGATAAAAATCATCACACCACAATTTAAAAAACAGATTCTTAAAGCTGAAACTTTCCTCTAGCGAATGATATAATTATAACAAAAATTTCTCAACAAATAAAAAACTTTTGCAAAAAAATTTTTTTAAATACGAAGAAACTTTTTTCCTGACTCGATATTTTAAGAGAAATATTTATAATATTAGCTTTCCAGATATGTAAATATAGATGTAAGTATTGATGTAGAGAGTGGCTCGCGATAAATTGCAATCTTATAATTTTTCTATATTATAAATTATATATCAGAATATTATAACATCATTGGAAATCGTATATTAAAAACCACCATAAAAATACCATTTATTTTTCAATTTTAAAGTAATGAGTAATCGCATGGAAATCCGAATATATTTTTAAGTCATCAGAAAGTTATAACTAAATGGATGTAGCATTTTATTTAATCTTAAGCGGATTTTAATTTGAGAATTTTACTGTAATGGTTAGCGATGATTTAATGTTAAAAACTAATAAATGCTAAAGGAGCAGATGACATTTCAAATTTCTTCGAAAAATCAAATCAATTTCGTATAAATTCTAGGAATCATTTTGATTGAAAAGTAATAATTTTAGAAATATATATATATTATATATATACATACATAAAATTCAATATGAAACGAATCGCTTAATGTTGTACAGCACGAACGGGCTTCAAATAAATTGTACCGCAGATAGCGGTTTAATAATAAGCGTATCGAAATTAATTCGGCATGTTGGTTGTAATCCATGTGATAATCGATATCCGTATATCTACCAACGATTCGGAGAATCGGGTAATTGCGAGAAATGATACACCTATCATGACAAAATCATCTATAATCAAACAAATCTTTCGTACAAGATACGAATATGATTATACTAACGAGGATGTAAATTACTATAACGAAGCAAGGTCAATGGAAAATTAGCGCATTTATTGTATTGCGCTTGCCAACAGTGACTTTGTATTTATGAAAACAGAACAGATATGTATAGACAAATATCTCCTGTACTACTTTTTTTCTATATATTAATAATTATTACTATAAAGTATACAATTATTATCATAAAGTAAATTATTCAGAAAAATATTCATACGCAAATTTTTTAATTTAGAAATTGCAACTCCTTCTCTCTCTCTCTCTCTCTCTCTCTCTCTCTCTGTATCTATCTATCTGTCTGTCTTTATCTCAAATCTTCAGAACGTTAACTTCTCTACTTAATACTCCATGATCACGACGATATTAAACACGCTTTTAAACACGTATACGTTGACGCGACATGTAATTTACAACGTATCCCGTTGCGAGTGCATTTTCAGTTTTAATCAAAAGAGTAGCGCGCGCAACGATAATGCGACAACGGCAACGACGACATTTCCCGCGCACCAAAAAGTTCAACGGTAGGCGGCACAGGTGTTGGTTAACAAAGTACACCCCCGCGATTTTTTACACCCACGTATGTACGCGTGTCGCGTCACGTGGGTGTCTCCGTCGATCCGTGGGTGTAACCTTTACGCAAACGCAATACGTATCGCGTAACATAGTTCGCTGTCTTGCCCATTAAGCGAAACGCCAAACCATCCCCGCGCTGCTCGACGTTTCATTTTAACCCGACCCTTTTCACCTACCCTTGGTTGTGAAATACACCTCTAGCTTATCCACCCGTTCCATTTTCACCCGAAACCCTTTCCTCTAATGATAAACGAACGTCATTTTCAAATGGCCATTTCAGTCTTATTGAAATTTCGCAATAAAAGTATATGTGGTGGTATATATAAAACATTATTATATATTTTTTTAATACAATAATTATATGATATTATATATATATATA
>NW_017305885.1:590263-592764 GCF_001594115.1 Trachymyrmex septentrionalis
TATATATATATATATATATATATACATTATATGCATTACGATTTCGAACTAGTAGTAATCATTGACATGCATTTGTATTTACAATACAAAATGTTTTATTTTGTATTTATATTATTTTTGTATTGTTAGTCTTATAATATGGCAGAATCGAATTTATCTGAAAAAAAAATTGGAGAGAATAAATTTCGCTCAGAATTAAATAAAGGGAAATCATAATCCACATTTCGGCGAATAGCTTTTTCAGTATATGATGCAGACAATTTTTGTTGAAAAATTAAATATCTGCTTCGTGCATTAAAAATATATTACCGTTTAATAAACTTGTTAATACTATCATTCATTTAATAACAATATAGGGCAAATATTTCACATTTATTCATTTTCCCGTTTGCTACAATAACAAAGATATTTTTTCTAAATTTCTTTGACGTTAAAATTAGCATGTTTAATGTGTCTTGCGGAAGAGTAAGCTATTGGAAAAAAATATTTAACGACGTTATGTCGTTTTATTGCTCGTTAATATCATTTGTCGATATCAATTTCGAGTCAGCTGACAAAGACAGTACTCATGAACATATCAAAGATGAGCTCGTGCAATATATAAGGTAGCTACGGAGGCATCGGCAAGTAATTTTCATGAAAATGTACGGAACCTCTTTGAGCCTCCAAAACATGCGGAATACACTTTGAATGCTCGCCACTCCGAAGCAACAATCGGATACTGGAACTTCGAATCGTTGGAGCGTCGACCGTGCGGTGATTGAAAGCGCACTAGATACGCTTTCTCCCTCCTCTCTCTCCTCTCTCCTTCTCTCTTTCTTCCTCTATTAATCTCCGAAATTCTCTTCGAAAGATAATAAAAGAATCTTCGAATGCGCCTCCAATTTTATGCGCTATATTTCTTCAGTTAATATCCAAAATATGACTCTACGTTATATACGTAATTTGTGACATACTTCATTTCTAAAATGTATATTTGCTACCTCAATTGTCGTAAACAAAATTCTCATAGTAAATATGACTCGCGATTTTATAAATTTCATAAAAAGCAATGATTTGATTTTAACAATAAATTTTATTTGTCGAGGATAGGATTATTTAAGTTTAGATATAAACATTTATTTATTTACATATAAAAAGAGATTTATTTCTAAAATATCAATAACTAATTTCCACTGTAATATTTTTTTATGCAGATGACTCAATCTTCCTAGAAAAAACTGTAGTTCTTCTGTCGACAAACCATAAAACTAATAATTGAAATGATAAAATGGAATGATAATAGAATTTACTACTCTTATCTTTACGTTAATCGAATGCTTTTGCATTTCCTGAAAAATAAAGGTATCAATAGCCTTCGAACGCATCAATTTCTCCTTCAACACGAACATTATCGTGAAAAGATTTCTATCAGTGCGACCTATCGAGTCGATGGATTCGAAGGTCTGGCTAGTACCACTATACAATAGGAGCGTATCTTATTTCGTTTTAAAATAAGTCTCTTTCAGTTGACTATTATACAGTTTATGCTACGCATTCGTCGCACGATGACGAAAACGATCAGAGAAATGATTTTGCAATAAGCATATTTGTGAAAGTGTGCGTACAATTTTTAATATAAATGAATCTGAAGGACAGAGAGAGAGAGAGAGAGAGAGAGAGAGAGAGAGAGAGAGAGAGAGAGACGCGTCAGACTTTGAACAGTTAATACATTTTAAGTTTTACTGATACATTTTTAATTGTACAATGGCATTGTATGTGGAGTTTCAATTGTTTTGAGAAACCACACGTTATACTATTGTTCGACAGGTTTCTCATTCCCTGTTAAGATTTTCATTTATTAATATCCAATCAATTAAGGATTGGCAATTCCACTTCGGATTTTGCAATCCATAAGTGACTGATTGATAGCGGAGTGGGGGGACTTGTAAAAATTCGAGGACTATTCATTGCTGAGGAAGATTCCAAGGTGAATCGAAACGTTCGAACGTTATTTTATATTACGAATACTATTACTGAATACTAGATGATACTTGACTGCGTTCAATAGAGAAAACTAATTAGTGAGCGCTTATATATAGTCATTCTTTAATACGATTGGTTCTTGTCTTTAGTGCTTCGCTAGATCTAACAACAAGTGTAAGAACCAATCAAATATTAAAAAATCATTGACTTCTCACTGATCAGTTTTCTCCGCTGGACGCAGTCATTGTTTAAAATTTTGTCCTCCGCATACTACGCCGCACTCTCGTTAGTCCTGTTTATTTTTTATTCATAAATTAATCTAACGAAGTAAGAATTATTTCTTCCAAATCGTCCACTCGTCGCAACGTGCTTCGAGGAAAAATCGTGTTATATTTCTCACGTATACCGAAGGACGCGTACGGTTTTAAAAGCCGATGGAAGAGGAGAGAAAGAGGATGAGAGAGAAGGTGGAGAAGGACGAGGACGAGAAGGTGGAAGAGGTGGAGAGAACGTGTGCTCTGTATATACATATATAT
>NW_017305885.1:592975-596967 GCF_001594115.1 Trachymyrmex septentrionalis
GGAGGAGGAGGAGGAGGAGGAGGAGGAGGAGGAGGAGAAGGAGGAGGACGAGGAGGAGGAGAGGTCAGAACGGAGGGGAAAACGACTCGGAACTCGTATCGTAGCGTTACGACGTTCGGTCGGGTATCTCCGCGTCGTGGGCCACACGCTCGGCCGGTGTCGGCTGTCGGCCTGTCGGCTCGCGATACTCGCATACGTTCGCTTCGCTTTAGTCGTGCTCGGGTATCGTTTGCGTACGGACGTTTCGCGCGAGCCGAGCTGAGCAGAATCACATTTGGCGTGCGCGCAACCTATAACGGAGATTAGACAGTCTCTCGCGCGCGAGCACGTCGAGAGTTCTCATTCGACACGGTACGACTCCGCGTACACGTGTGTACGTATACAAGTAAATTGTAGAAAACGTGTGCAATAATCGCGTGCACGCGCGGGGGAGGGCCAAGTGTATATATACGCTGTGTATACATCTCGCTGTACGTGTGTCTGTCCGCATGGTTCACGTGTAGCGGTAGCGCTTGTTAACGGGAACGTATCTGACGTTGGTCCGCGCTGATATATACAGTGTACATCGTGTACTTTTCTAGTGACATATATAATAAATAATAAAGATAATATATATTTATATAAATCTAAATATTATATATATATATATATATATATATACACATATATATCTATATATGTATGTACAACGAGAGAGAATTGTGTAAACCAGAGTGCTCCGAATTAATTCCGTTAACCGTAACGTGCGCGGCTAACCCGCGAAGAAGGAGCGACGGAAAAGGAGAAGAGGCACGCACGCACACACACACAGGGAGAGAAACGCGGAGAGGAGTTTCGCGCGCGCGAGCAGGAAGGAAGAACAAAGAACGACAACGTGCCACTGCCAGACCCGCGGTGGGGCCTACGTGCGCGAGGACCGGCGGCCGTCTCTCTCTTCGACTCCGATAACTTTATCTCTCGCTGACGTACGCTCATCATCTCGCATCGCGCTCTGTGACTTACGTGCGAACGACAAACGACGACGGCAACGGGCAGCGGGAGCGACTTCGTTTCGGTGCTTGAGGTAAAGTGATTTTCAATGACGTCACGACGAGAGCGATGTCAAGTTGAGCAACCTCCGTCCACACGTCCGCCACCGAGCGTTGCCCCCCTCCCTCCCTCCCCCCTTCCCCCCTTCTCCCACTCCTCCTCTTGCTCTCCGTTACTCCCGTTCGCTTGCGCGCCAGGGGGGACATCCTCGCTAACGATTAACCGCGAGATATTATGGCTTTATTGTATTATAAACGGCAGTGTTTTTCGCCGTGAGATAAAAATAGAGGGATATCATTTTCAACCTTTCCTTTAATTCTATCAACGTATCGTGCTAATTGTAGGGAATAGTTGCGCGGAGGGAGGGGAGGGAGGGGAAGGGAAGGGGAGGGGAACTTTTAACGTTCGCCGAATGATACCGATACGATAACGAGATGACGCGCGTATTCGTCGAGCGGTGAACAATCACTCGGGAGCCGAGCCAAGCTGCCACCTGATCGCTCGTCGCAACAGCGTCGACGCGATCGGGGAATTCCGCCGTGGCCTCCTTCAAGAACACTCGCACTCGCGCTTATTTTTTTTTTCTCTTTCTTCCTTTTTTTCTTCTTCTTTTCTTTACCGACGAAATATCGCGACAATATCACGGACGAAAATCCCCCCCGAGATTTTCTCTTCTCCTTTACAATTGGTATCGCGCATCAAAGTTTCTCGCGGGGATTGAAACTGAAAAACTTGGATAAATTTCGGTACCCCAAATTTCGGTTCGATAGATATATCCAGATCGGCTCTAATACGGTTTGCTCCGGACGGTAAGAATTGACACGTTCATTTTTGCGTTGATTTACAAAGCAAAAGGCGCATTCTTTTTCGAATTGCAGCATTGAGAATAGAGCAAACGCAAAATGGACGCATTTTCTTACTCTGTGATTTTTTAAAGTTCTGTAACGGCATAAAAAAATTGTTTGAAGTTATCAATAGAATAGAAATACCTTATTGTTTATTAATCCTTAGTATACACGATGATGTTTCATACTACTCTCTACAAATTTTAGAGTAAATTATCACTCTGGCGAATGAAATTTCACTCTTAGTGTGAGATTCCACACGAAAGAGTTTAGAGAATGCACATTATAAGTCATTCGTGTCCCAAATTGATTTCCATCACTTTAATAATTATACAAAAATTATTAAGTAACTCTTACATATATCTTAACGTCTTTGGGAAATATTTGGGGGGGTTGTGTATTTAAACAAAATTATACATAAATTTAGAAGTAATTACTTGATGCTCCTGGTTTTTTGAAAAGAAGGAAATGTGCATGTCACGAACGATTAAATTGTATGTATTAAGAGTTAATCTTCAACGTAAAAACCGTATTAGGAATTCACTTTGAAATGATTAATCCGTTGTTTATTCAAAATTAGACTCGCCGTTGGTATAAAAGTCTCCGCTATTCGCGTTGCGGTTCTTCATGATCTCGTCGTGAATCAATGCCAAAACGGTCAATGCGTATACGGTCGATATGCATTGCACTCTCGACATCAGGTTTGCATCGCGATCCGCAATCTGACGAGATCGGCTGGTCGTATTCATCGATGAACAACGTAATCCCGGAAATAATGTCTGTCCAAGTATTCGTATCGAGAGATCGACAGCCGGCGTTTTCACATAGTATGTGGTGTCCGACAAAGGCAAAAAAAAAAAAAAAAAAACATATCGTCGATAATATAAATATCGATGATCACGCGAATGAATAGAATGTATTTTCAACGCTTCGATCCTTCGATACTTCAAAAGCGATATATTGAGCGTAGATAGTTGTTAAAAATATATACTTTTCCTATTTTTCGGGGCCTTTTCATAAACTTGATAAACCCCATTAACTTTCCACCGTCGCAAATCCAAATTGGAATAGATAAAAAAACTTAGTGCTGTTTGCTAATTTTTTGCTATAGTCCAAATTTTTGTGCTCAAGCAGTTTAGCGGGAATTCAGATTTAAAGCTGGGGGACGGGGGGGGGGGAGGGGGGCAGCTTACTATTAAACTCCCACATTGAAAATAACATATATACAGTGGCGAGATCATAAAATCAAGTACGCCAGAATTTTTTGCTGTACACAAGAATTTTTCTCAATTGCTCCAAGATAGCGTAAGAAGAATTTTGAAGTACAGCATGTTGAAACAAATACGAATATAATTATAAACGATCATTAGAAGTTTTCCAGTTTCGACACTTTTCAGTGTCGAAGATATTCACAGTGTTGCTGAAACGTTACCCGTCTACTATCCATCCTTCGCCTTGCCAATAAAGAGAAATCGATTCTACGAACTAACTTGTTTTAATTTCGCAATACAGACAAGGTAAAGTTAGCTTCACGGCGACGAGTGATTTGGTGGAATTTAACTCGACGAGATTCGCGGTGGAGAGAGAGAGAGAGAGAGAGAGAGAGAGAATATATCAGCTTCGCTGCATCGCCTTTGACCCGCCGAGCGCGAAACGCTGGACAAGATATCGCCTGGATATTTAAACGCCGCTGCGACGGCAAAACGCGCGGTTTTTGTGTGGCAACAAGCGTAACTCGAATAAGGGCGCGGCTGGTCAGGTTCTTTGACAGTCAGTCGAGAAACTGACCCGCGCGCGGGGTATTTATTTTATCAAACGGTGTATACGCAGAAAACTCTCCCTCTTTCTCTCTCAATGTAGTGTACGATAAATCCGAAATCGCTTCGCGAGTATTTAACGTGCATGAATATGGGTCGATTACTTACTCGCGTACTTGACGTACGAAATATTCTTCTCTTTGTTGATTTAATACATATTTTGTGTGAAGATGATTTAAACGAAGCTTAATTGTATATGCAAGTGTTCCTGAAATGGGTTTTAATCATCGCTGTACCATACAGTATTACCATACAGTATTATCCATGTAGTCTAATAATAAGCTTGTTTTAAAATTTCTTC
>NW_017305885.1:597067-600480 GCF_001594115.1 Trachymyrmex septentrionalis
CAATCATCGCTGTATTACCATGCAGTATTATCCATGTAGTCTAATAATAAACTTGTTTTAAAATTTCTTCCTTACCTTGTAAAATTTTTAGAGTAAATCTTACTTAAAAATTGAAAATTGAGCCACTCTTTTTTAAGAAACTCAATTTTCTCTCTTTGAGAGTGAGATTTTACTTAAAAAAATTTAGAGAGTTAAAAAAATGCTATGTCCTAAAAATTACAGATTCTCACTAATACTAATTCGATTTAAATCTAACTAATTTTTAAAAATATATCGATATTTCTGCTGTTTCTTTATTGAGACAATTTAAGCGTTACGAAATTACAAACTCGCTCGCAAATTTCAAGTATCAGGTAAAGCTAAATAACGCAACAATTACGATACAGCGAATTGTTGATTTAGGTAAAGAAAGAAAGAGAAAGCAATCTGATAGACAACTTAAGACATAAGTTTCACGTTTCTTTTCGTTCGCGATCAACATAAAGGCGCAAGGTTTATTGCATCTCGTTCGTTAAGTATCAGATATCGTCCGTTGAAATGGCATTTTCCGCGCCCCATCTCTGCGCGCACGCATCACACGACGTATCTAACAATAAATAGTCTAGCAACCTTCGCGGTTTATCACGTCCAGTGGGTCGGCTGCTTAGGGGATGCCATTAAGTGAATTGCACTGCCCGCTATCGATTTTCGAGCCACATCGCGTTATACCCCCGCGATCTTTCGTAAATCCATACGTTTCTCTTCTTTCCTCACTGCTGATAAGCCATCGATCGAATAAGGCCGATCGGGATACGAAAGTTTCTGAAGCACGCGAAATATCCCCTTCCGAATGCGTGAGGTATTTTAACTATTCGTCGAATATATTTTGCAAATCTGGAAAAAATGACAAAGAGAAAGAGGGAAAAGAGATATTTTATCAAAGAGATTGCTTGTCAATTTAATTTGTGATATTACTATCCTAGTTCGGCTTATAATTACATTTCAAGACTGAAAATGATTTCAGCGAGCAGTTTGCAGAATGTGTATGTGTGTCGGTACATGTATTGCGTATATAAATTCACATCGAAAATTATTAAACACTATAAAGAGCTTAAATCATTAAAGCTTTAGTTACGCAGTCTATTGACATTTGCGATCTTAAGACATTAGTTTAGCCGTTTAGAAATGTCTTTTTGAAGCATCTAATATTCGGAGGTACTCGGATAGTATTTTCGAACGTGGTGCCGCTATTGATTGTGCACGAATAGTCACCTTGGTATATTTGTCGAGTACTAAAGAGAAAGGTAAAAAGAATGAAGATAATTTATGGCCATATTTCAATTTCTTTATGCGATTGTCAAGTTGTCCTTCCAATGTATAATAGAAAGATTCTTACAGTCGGCGATTTAGCTCTATGAGAAAAAAAAAAGGTTTTAGAGTAACTTAATACTTACAGCTCTTACAGGTAGTAAAATTTTTGTTCCTTTATGTGCTTCATTGGAACGTTGGCTCGAAAATATTTTCAAATTTCTCTTCTTGCGAAGAATTGTGTAAACTAAATTAATTTTCATTGTGTCTCAACGAGTGCTTAGAAGCGAAGATACGATAAATGTCCACTCAAGAGATTTCTAAAAACAAGACTCATCAACGCATTAATACCGATTTTATGGGACGCGACGCACGCATCGATTATCGACGCGGGGGTAGTACAACCGCGTCAAGGTATCCAGTTATTATCGTGTTTGCCATTCACGTTAACTCTGTCACTTGGTACATAAGGCGGAGTTGCCGACTGATTGTGAGCTTATTCGCGTGAAATGTTCGATAGGTGGATAACGACGGCCGAGCATTACAAATTCATAAACATACCCTTTATTAATCCGAGAGTGTTCGTGTCCTGGGTTTGTCAATTTATAATTTAGCATTTTGTCAAATAATGATCGCGCCTCGCAATTGTGCTATACTTTGTCTCCGATAATACAATGGAATATTTTTTGATGTGGATTGAAAAACAACGCATACAAATTATTCTGGTTTTACCATTTATTACAAATTCATACAACACACACGTACACGCACAACTTTTTTGATCAAGACATATGTAGTGAAAATAATTAATGTATACTCTATAAGCTTTTTATACAAAAAAAAAAGACTGGTAAGAAAATAGTTTATGAATAAACTTTTCATAATGATGTTGAAAGGCAGGATTTTTTTTTTAGAGAATCTCTAACTCGCGTTGCTTTGAAATTTCTATTTTAGCAAAGTTACGGATATTCTTTACAATCGTAGAAAATGGGTCGTTCGACAGTACCGCATTCTTCTCGGTGTTATGCTACATTATGTCCGCTTACATTCAAGGACATTGCGAGCGTAACAAATCTTGATATCTTTTATTCGCAGCTAATCATTCGATATTGATTAATTCCTACCTTGTGTTGGAAAATTATTAAAATTATTTAGCTTTAATGAATTTAAATTTTACATTTTTTTACCAAATTATTTCAAAAAGAAATAAAAAATATATGGAGAAGATTTAGCATCGAGCAATAAGATTATCGGATTAAAGATCATGAGAAAAATAGTTTGAGTATTAAGACATTCTTGAGTTGTAAAACATTTTTATTTTACTAACGGATACTAATATTACAGTAGCATTTTTCTATTGTTACATTAGTTATGCAGCAAAGGTCATGTATATATTCCAATTTTAACGTTGAAGATTCGAATCTCTATTATGTACTATAGGTCGTATTGTAATCGATATACCTAAAGAGAAGGTGACGCATCCCGTTATCGATTCCCGATACTTATGATGCAATCAATATTGTCGATGATATTAACTTGGGATGTGAGAAATGCTTTGTGCACGAATATCGCAAATTTCTAATTTTTTATTGTAAATCGGAGACATATTTTCTTTCGAAGAAATTCCTTACTTGGGAAGCTTACATCGAATAATACAAATATATTAATTTTTATAATGTCATAAGTTTTACAACGTAAATAAAGTTATTTTTAAAGAGAGAGAGAGAGAGAGAGAGAAAATAAGATTAGCTTTTTATACAGCGACCTTTTGTTCGATACGGATGCGATAACATTTCCCGTTATCGATGTTTAAACGCAAGAAATTGTTAGAGATAAAAGTCATGATATATATCAGTCATTGATTTCCAAACTCTTCTGTCGACGATTGTTATATCTTGATGGTGAATTTCCATCCATTATATTTTAGAGAATTTATCTGGAGGTATAAAACAACAATGTTAACGTTTCACGACGCGATGCATCCAGTCACTTCCGATATTTTTTCCGATGGAAATTCATTACTTCGTCCAATAAAATCGTCGATGGTAAACGCTGTCAAAAATAACACACATGACATGTTTCGTATTATTCTAACGTTCTTTACTTTTATATATATATATATATAG
>NW_017305885.1:600525-604690 GCF_001594115.1 Trachymyrmex septentrionalis
TCTCTCTCTCTCTCTCTCGTGCGCGCGCAAATAATATAAGAATCTCCAAGATGAAAAACTTTTTTTCGATTTCGTAAAACGGGGTCAAATTGCGTTGGGAGGAGGAAGGTAACTATGCGCTACATTAAAGAAACTTTTTTAGGATCGTTTAATTTACAAAGTAATACAACTTTTTCCGTAATCGAACTTTGCGTTACAATGCACACATGATTGCTCGATCACTCTCTTTCGAGAGTTAAATCATCGAATAAATGTTTTTTCTATAAATGTATGGTCGCACCGACTTCGTTCGATTATAGTCTTTTTTTTCTTTTTTTCGCTGCACGCGTATTACGACGGAACGGACACCCGGGTGTAAACACACTTCCGGTGTTCGAGCTCCGCGTGAGATATCGGCTTTATACGCATCAGCGCACGCACTCCCTTTTAAAATCCTATCTCGCAGTTATTTATACGTGCTCGCATAATATAACTTACGGAATTGGGACGTCAATTCGTGCCAGGATAACTTGGGATAATTCGAGGTTCGAGCGTGTTTCTCCGATATTCGTCCGCGGCCGGAATTCGAATTCGAAAATGGCATCCGGCATCGATCGCCGGCCGATGTACACTATCGCCCGAAAGTTGAGGCAACTTCGTCAGGGCGTAGCCATCTTGAAGCGAGATTATGCTAAGTACGGCTCTTTGCCAGGCACATTTCAACTTTTCGCGATACAAAGAAACATCAAAAGCGGGAACCGTCTTACAAATAAATTAAATTTTATTTTTTAAAAAGCACTCGAATAAACCAGTCGGGTGCAGCCGATCGAATACAAACCGCAATCCTGTAAGACAGAATATTCTTAGAATGTTATATAAATATTAAAAAGAATAAATAACATTCCGCATATGATATTGTAGAAATATGTTGCGTGCTGTAGAAATACTATAGAAAAACTGATGCTTCGACTGTCCAAATTATTATGTTATAACCTTTCATCGATTTAACTTTAAAATATATTTTTTTCTTTCGCAAATGACGAAATGCGTTTTTTCAGTCATTATTTCACGTGAAACTGGATATTACGTACAATTTAAAAATCGATAAAACCGCGCCGCCCGCGCGTTATTCAATGTTTAACACTAATTGCACTTTTTCGTGAATGGCACGACGGAGCGCTACGCGTTCACGTAAAAACAAAAAAACAAAAAAAAAAACGCGCGTGCGTGTTTCTCCGATTAATGCGAAACATATGCATCCGTTTCTCATTCGCGGAATACCGGACACAATTCTCGGATGAAGAAACGCACCGGCGAAGGGCACTGCTCGCACGTTGGCTTCGCGAACGCGAGTTATCCTTCAGACTCTGGCTCTCTTCTTCCCTCGACGCGACCGGGGAAATTAAGACCCGTTAGAAATTGTTCGACTTCGCGCTTGCATGCCGTACAACGAAGACGAGTATTCTGCTCCTCTTTATCGGTATTTTTCTCACACACACATATATATAGATACTTAAATCGATTTCAAGTTGATTTTACGTCAACAGACGTATCAATGGGATGATTCATCGCGTCGGTCGTCACGTTACTTGCATATCTTCATCTCTCTAAGGCGCAAATTAAAAAGTCTAAAATTAAATAGAGAATCTAGAACTTTCCATTTATTTTTCCATCTACGAAGCTCTTTACGAAAAACTTCTTGGCGACTCTATCCTTATTATCGAGAAATCCTTTCATGTGGATACTGTTAAAGATATACCAGCTCCAAATTAGTTAACAAATATATCGTTAAACGCCAAGCAGTAATTATGACGGTTGCAAACGGCACTGTATTCCCACGTACGTGCGCGTGCAAGTTTACGTGCAAGGAGTCCCTCGCAGTTTTTCACGTCGCCGAGTTACCCGGAGCCTCTGGCCAGCAAATGCTATGAAAGAAGAACGGCGGCAACGTGAAAGTAAAGAAAGTGGGCCGCTCGAAGTAGTCTTTAACCTAGAAGCGCCGCGATTCCTCTTCCTTCCGCTCGATGTTACTCGTCGAAACAATTCGGAAGCCTTCGTTACACCTTCGACGATTTTTATGTTGCCTGTACGCTACATCCCCTTGTTTGTCTTCATTTCGCATAATACAATTTATCATGTGACGTCATTCTTGCGTTTTTTTACGTCGCATCACTTTTAGGTCAGCTGTTTCTCAGTTTCATTCTTCTAATAATTGTTTGTTAGTATTAACGTTTCGATGTTTAGCTGTGCTCTTTGGCACGTGATATTTTTTATATCACTACGTAAGCAATTTATTATTATTATTATTATTTCTCTATATATTCAATTACATTTTTTATCACATACTGTTTTCTCCTTCCTCTTTTAATGTGTATGCTATAACTTTGTATATAGTTAGGTCCAGGCTTTAAGACAATTTGTTACGTGCTTGTATCTTCATTTTATTCAAATTGCACTCCGATGAAGTTATTACTGTCGCACTGTGAGCGAAAATTTTACGAGTCATCAGAATTTGAATATATTCTCGAAACGAATGAAGATTCTATAATCCATTTCACAATGTTATTGGCAACGAGTCCTAAAACAAAAGTAATACCCGTCTTTATGTATGTTTAATGCGTCGTTCTGCGTTCGTAAATTTGTTTTGCATTGCACTCGTAATTAATTCGATATTTTAGTTCATCAAAGCCGTCCCGGAGCCCCGACAGAGCGTTCGCGTATAATTAAAACCGTTTAAATTGCGCCCTCATGCGCGACGTATTATGCATCGAAGGGTCAAAGTATAAAAGACACGCATATGGCGGCTTAATCCTCCGATTCCGTTCGTACGATAAAAGCGAAGGGCTACCCCGTCGATCGCTTGCTTGGCGGAGCGCTTCGCGAGAGGAAAAGACGATCGATCACTGGATTAGGAATTATTTATAGGCTGGCGCGCGCAGCGCGGCGGCCGATACGACGGAATTTCGCATCGCTTCTCCGATCGCGCGTGTCACTTTTGCCGAGCGAGGCGTCCGGCGGCATACCGATATATTCCGCGTAATGCCGGAATGCAAATTAATCCGCCGACCATCAGAAGTTCTAGAAAGTTCTCTTGTCGTCAAGGCGATTCTTACGAGTTTGGCACACGGCCAACGTCAGTTGTTGCGTGCGCCCCGTAAACTCTAGCCGACGTCGCGAAATCACGCGCATTCGATATGACGAAGACACGATTTTCTACGCCGATATGACTGAGCCAGCTTCCAAAAAAAAAAAAAAAGAAAATAAGAAAAAAAATAATTGTAAGAGTAAAAATTAAAACGGGACAAATCGAGAAAGCTTTGCTAAACGTTCGTCGCAAATATATTTTCCGAAAATATATCCTCGCGCGAGAATGTTTCGCAAAACACGTCGCCAGATGCGTAGAATCGTAGCTTAAATAGTTCGTACTATAGGCATCGAGATGGAGAAGCGCGTCCCATTTAAACTTTAACGAAACTCGCGAGACGCATTTTTATTCCGGGGATCGAATGAATTTTTATGAGCCCGTTGACTTGTGATCGATATACGTATATACGTACGCGGATAGCGCATTTTAATGAGCGAACAACGAACACACAGAACGAATAATCTCGTCCTCTCCTCTCTCTCTCTCTCTCTCTCTCGCGCGCGCGCGCGCGCGAGCTTCTCTCAGAGGTACAAGTACATTACAAATTATCTTCCATAATTATCTTATATATTTACCGAGTATGAATAAATCGGTGTAAAATGTAAATACTGTTATATGATAATTTAAAAAAAAATTTCTCTCTGTGATTTGATAATTGCTACTCCCTTTTATGTTTTATTTCGCCAATACTATCAAAACTGAAGCGAGATTGAAGTGATCGCGTGACATTATTTATATCAGTTCGAGTTTCATCAACGTAAACGACGAAAGCGTTGCCTTTGTTGATTACGTAATCACAAAATATTTAGCAATCATTGTTATCTTTCTTTCTCAAATTGAATCGTCAGCATTGAATCTTCGGTCTCTCACTTGTATTAAAATTCCATAAACATGAATTCTCTGTTTTTTTTTTTTTTTACGATTCTTCGAAAAATATGATAAATTATGCGTAAGATATTAATAACAGTGATCGTTCTTATGACATCATCATACTTGCGATTGACACTGAATTTGAAAGCTGTTCGCTCGCTCTCCGTCATC
>NW_017305885.1:604790-608379 GCF_001594115.1 Trachymyrmex septentrionalis
TGACATCATCATATTTGCGATTGACACTGAATTTGAAAGCTGTTCGCTCGCTCTCCGTCATCTTTTGCATGTATCAATTACTATTGAAGTTGAATTTTATCATATTTCTTATTTATTTAAGTTTAACTTTGCAATAACGATATTTCTGTGCCAAAAGTAACATTTATAACATTGCGTACGAATATTCAATCAGAAAACGGATTTTTGTTTGAAAGCTGCAATCGAAGTTACAATTACACGTTGCTATCTTCGAAATAAAAGCTATTCATATGTATTACCGTTCGCAATACATGTATCGTCGGGAAAAAAGTCAAGATTTTATTTACTGCGCCCGCGCGATATTGTAGACCGCAGCGAAGTGACGTCGAAATTATTTGAACGCCAACATTTTCGATTTTTTTCGCGACGACCAGACCGATCTCGTAAAACTTGATCTCGCAAGCGCGCTTATGAGATTTTTTTGTTTGTATTTCGCGTAACTTTTTAAATTATCACGCCGCGCGGGGGAGTTTACACGCCGTGAAAGAAGAGAGAGAACCAGCTACAAAGTTTATATACGCTTGCACGAAGTTACAACCGCCGACCGCTACGAGTTGCTACGCAACTGATTAAAAAGCACATTCGTCCGTTGAGAAATGTATAACGCGAAACGAGACAATACAGAACGAGGGAAGAAGATCAGTGGCGTCTCTGTTGATCGGTAGCTCGGGAAGCGCGCTCGTGCCCGGAGACTCCATCGCGATCGATAAAAGGGTGTTCCGTAATTTATTTTATCGCACGCAGCATCTCCATAACTCCTATTTATTGCAAATGTGCGTCTGAAGGACGCATCTTTTTTTTTGCGCACAGCTCGGTAGAATTAAAAAGTCAAGTAAAATACGAAAGGAATACAATCGACAATGTTATGGCTTAACATTTGCCGTAAGGATTCCGATCGTTTATAAGTTTGAGCGAAATATGATAGCGCGAAGAACTTGGACTCGCATACGTAGCGGATATTATAACAAGTGGGGCTCGTGTAACAATATTTGCTGAGCAGCGCGAATTTACTGACACAGACGTGACTTCTTCCGACACTCTAAACAGTCGGTGTAAGCCAGTGGTGCTCGATTTCACTGGTGGACTAAGATCGTAGAATTTGATATATATACATACGTTATCTACTGGAAACATTTGATAATTCGCGATCGTAGATTTATCTAAGGGGTCCGTGTGAAATTTCGCGCGCCAGCAAACATTATTGGGGCGAATTATAATCTATTCATCTTTTGTCGATATAAATTATCTGTATAATTCAGCTCAACTATTCGCAATTAAAATCTGCAAACTGTTACGAACGACACTATTAGATATTATAAAAAAAGCAATGGCGACCCAATCACTTGAGTTGAACCTAACATTTTGTTATTTTTAACTTTTACGTGTGTCCAAATGTAAATCAATCCATTTCTATTAGTTTTAAGGTAAACAACATTTATATCAATTAATTAACGTATATAAATTAATTGATACGTATACACTTAATAAATAATATAAATAATAACTAATAAATTTGAGTATAAAATTTAATATATTGTCTTGAGTTGAGTCAACGATATATTGAGTAGGAGCAGTAGTTGCTGGATCTATGGAAATGATTAAAAATAACTCGAATTGAGTATAATTTGATATTATGATTTTTAACGGGGAATGTGAACGAAATGTCCGGCGCAAGTTGCGCGGCACAATATGTATTGTATATACCCGGTGTTTCATTTGTCGAGGCATTTATGTCGCGTGCTTGTGTCCTTATGCAAAACCGTGGCCTTTATCTCACGGATATAGGCTCTTCATGCGTCAGTCGCGTGACATGGAACTGCTGCACGTACGAAGGATTCGTGCTCGCTTATATGACGTATGCGATATCTCGGACGCACGACCGAGGAATATGCACATGTATATCCTGCACACGGTGGCGAATGCTGTTATTGATAAGATTACGATAATGGTAGTCTTGACTATGAACGTTTTAAAGTGATAACTCGATTTGTAAAAGTCGCCCCGTGTACACTTTTAAAGTCTTCAAAATTAAACGCAGTATTGGTATTATCTTAGAGAGAAGAAACTTTTGATTCTTAGCATATTTATGTATATATATATATATTTTTTTTTAGTAGTTTTTTTCAAATTAAGATTTTCTTAAATGTCGTAACGCGTGCGCTGACACATTCAATTGTCTTTATATTTATATAACTAATCTTTTTCGATGAGAAATCTTTTTTTTTTGCTGGATATGCCAAGATAAGCTTATAATATTTTCTACAATAATGTGCAGCCGTCGAGAATTCGATATTACTCCGTTGACCATCCTCCGCATTCGCAGAGCCATATCCACGTAACCGTAAAATGGCGCATTCTAGTCAGCTTCCAGCCACAGAAAAGACATCTTCATATTCAATCGAGCTTGATTCTAGAATGAGGAAAAACCTTTGCGCTAATCTTAACTACGAGTGTGTGCATATACATTTGTGTTTATGTACACGCTTACATATTTTACACGGCTCGTTATAACGCGCACGTGCGCATATTTAACGCGCGATAACCGTGTCTCTCTCTCTCTCTCTCTCTCTCTCTCTCTCTCTCTCTCTCTCTCTCTCGTCTTCCCAAAGGCGATTAACCTGTCGATTGCTAGTACGTGGAACATTTGCACACTTTAAATCATTTCTTCGTATCACAGCTGGCGTAGTCGAGAAAGTGTTTAAATCGCGATAGTAACATCTATTTCAACATCTAAATTTTTAAATTGAAAAATGTTTTAAATTTAGTTAAAAATAGAAATGGAGTGATTGTTAATGAAAAGTGAAAAATTTCATTTTATTGACCTTTACGAAATACGCGTGTTTGTGGATTTAAAATTCAAGCAGTAATAAATAATATGAACAGTATAAATTTATCTACGACGATAAATTATGATGCATTATTGATGGGCGCAGCGAGTAATGAACACGTTGTTGTACGCTTGTACATTTATTTCGGAGTGCTACCTTGGAGCTGCCATATATTCGTGCGTAACGAGTGATGATGCGTAGTTATCACGCGGCCTTTGCATCGCGCGACGTGTGTTTGAAAAACATACGGATATACTGAGACGTAATAATTATCAAGCTCATTTCGTTCAGTCTCGAGTCTCAAGAACAAAATCGTAGTCGTACGCATTTGAATCGTGCCGTGTAAAAATTTTATTTCGCAAGGTGCGCATGCCTTTAAATTATTCGAATTGAATTTCTCAAGTGAAGTATCTTCTCGGTAAAAGTATACTCGGAATCAAGTCTTTATCTCGAATTTGCGATGTTAACGCGTACAGAACGATGCCTCGCAGAAACGTAGAATTTGGCGCCAAGCGGAAACATGTCGCATTAGCATGTGAAAGATTCGTGTTAACTTAGTACGAAACATATACACACGTACTTCTGTTTTCCATCAAAGATGTTTGTTCTCAGAAAAATATCAAATAGCATCTTTCAACGAATTTACTTGAGCCAACATCGTGAGAGGGGGGAGAGAGAGAGAGAGAGAGAGAGAGAGAGAGAGAGAGAGAGAGAGAGAGAGA
>NW_017305885.1:608403-619729 GCF_001594115.1 Trachymyrmex septentrionalis
ATATATATATATATATATATATCTAATGATAATTTATAAAAGCAGTGTACTGATTAGTACACTCAATATGCATCTAATTACACGTCCTTATAGAATGTACGATTAAAAGATTCTACCTCGAGAGACACGCCAATTAATAGTACAGCCCTGAGTCATTACTTGGCAGAGGCGCGCATGAGAATTATTTAACGACGTACTCGAGTACTAAAGCGCGTCGCGGGCCTCAGTGAGCGTTAACGTAACGGCGCTTTAGGACATGCTACGGAGTGGAGGATGTTCGCTCGCTCGCTCGCTCGCTCGCTCGCGCGTGCTACTCGCGCGCTTCGTCATAAATTTAGCGCACTGATCTCATTCCACGGTGAATCCGTCGACGAAAATAGCAGCGACTGCCAACTGATGCGCTCGCGACTTGGTGCGGCCACGCCGTACTCCGCAGCGGCTCGCGTCGCTCGCGGGGCGCACGCGCTTCGGCGCATTTACCCCTGGAATGCGCGACTGTGTATATCGGAAGGGGCAAATCATCCCCCGCGGAACCGACCCGTGTACGAATATCCCGTGGGCGGAGGCGCGGCGCGGCGCGGCGCGGTGCGGCGCGGTGCGGAGATCCTGCATAAAGGCCGATGACTCTTTGTTTTGGGAGAATCCCGCGAGCGCGACGCGACGCCCGCTTTTCTGTCACTGACCTTCCGCGAGTAGAGCCGCGCGCGTGGCACGCGATAGGATGATTCTTACCTGCCTGCCTACCTGCCTGTTCGTTCGCCTGTCTACGTACCTGCCTGCGCTTACCTGCCTGTCTGCGCCAGAGCTTGCTCGCTCTGTCTAGAACGATGTCCCGTTATCCGCGACATCGGGGATTAGCGCGTCTCAACTCCTTCCTCTCAAGCCGCAACACGCTGTGATTCTTGCATCGCGTCCGATAGTAATATGAATACGACATCCTTTATGCACTTTGTACTCGGTTACAGCGTATTTTCTGTTTTCGATTCGTCACAAATGATGACGACGACGACGACAGACTTGATTTTTCCATGCAGGGAAACCTTTTTTCAGTATCTTGTTTGTTCAAGAGTATTAGAGGAAACACAATATTTTGAAGAATTTAATCGTTATTGATTTGATGTATGTAAATGTGGAATAATACATTTAATTAAGCATATTTGTTTATAAGAAAAATTTATTTTTGTGTTAGATCGTTTTAGATAAAAAATTTATTTTCTTAGAATGTTTCCTTATCAAAAATCATAATGAATGTGGTATTAACAGAATTCTTTTATTCGAGTTCTTTTGTATTGAACAGCAGCTTTTAAAATTTATGTAGACTAAAATTGTATATGCTCGGAGAACAAGCGACCGATTAAAAAAGAATCCAGATGTATAACGGAGAATGAAACGCTTAAAGATAATAATTGGAGGCAAGTCGTCATCGAGTCGCGTGACGAGCCGAGTAAACATAAAGATACTCTCATGTTGCGTGGCGTATATTCAAAGACAATCCGGTGAAGCCCGAAGAGTATTCAAAGTACGCATACCGTTTTGCGTAGCTTACGTATCGCGCAGGGTATGTATCAGAGACGGAAAACGCGACTAGATTGACGCGAACAGACGTAAGCGCACCGGAATAATTATTAGCACACTACGTTTATTACGTCAATGTCTCACTGCTGGGCGCGCGATGACACGCATCTTCGCGGAAATTCGCTGTTCGTTAACGTCATCACTGACACCTCGTTCATGTTTCTTCGTTCCCCGAGATTGGCGCCTAACCTCGGTTATGGCACGCCTTGAAACGATCGAATTCTCCTTTTGGTTCTTCGCGGAAATTGATGGTTAAATTAAGAAAAATGCCGGCTCCAGATAGTCCGAGTATTCAAGTTGCGAAAATAATCGAAATTAATTAAAGTTTGAATCGTGAAAGAGATTGAATTTTTAAGTAAATAATTATTAGATGATAGGAGATGAGAGAAAGGTAAAATGATTCTCATTCTGAGCTCTCCCGTCGAAAGAAAGATTTTGCGAAAATATTAATTGGATATTTGATAACAACATTCGCCGATATACGTCTATGGCATATTGTAACAAATGTACAAGAGTTGCTTTTAGGAGGCCATTGTGTCAGAGCACGATATTAGAATAAAGTATCATTTTGCGAAATTATCAGCACTGCCAAGATGTAAAGGAGGTCAACGAAGGACGCACGCGCGCGCGCGCGCGCGCATGTTGGCGTGTGACTATAATTTAATGAATGCATGATTTAATTAGTCGTAACGCGCGGCTACGCTCATGCTTTTGTCACGATATGTTTAACAATCTTGATAAAGATAATACCTTTATATATCATTGCAGCATTTGCATAGTTTATTTTATAATTTATCAAAATGTAGCCGATAACGAAAATAACAGCTAATATTTAATAAATAATAGTAAATTTATGTAGCGATAAAATAACGGCGATCCTAAAGTTGAAGAGAAAAATATATGGTATAAGCGTTCGAAGCAATAAGTTCAAGCACGAGCATGAACGAATTGCTAACTGGCCTAGAGTTTATATTCTACTTATTAGACCTTGTCTACATAAAACTTCAACTTCTCGGCGAGTAAGTCGTTGAAAGGAGTTGAAAATTACACACAATTCAGATTGCTCTTAAATTATTCGAAGAAAAGCAATGCCTGATAGAATCATTAGGAAAAAAAGGTTTTTGGGCAGCTTGCATCGAAAATTCGTATAAATATAATAGAACATGTAAACGTATATACATTCATCTTTTTTATTAAGTTTTTAAATGTTTAAAGTTGATTTATTGCTAGCATTTAGAACGGCAACATTTTATCTTAGGCAATTATTTCTAAATTTTCAACCTTTCCATTTTCGAGTTATTTATGTTGCAATTAAAAAAGTATTTCTTAAAAAATTTATGTGAATTCGAAAGATATTGCCGGTAGAGTATTGATAAGCGAAGGCATACATTTTTATATAAGGTACGATTTGATATTTATGCGAGTTGTGAGTGCCATTATCTTATGAGAAAAGCACGATATATAATACCGTTCTCTAATTCATCAAGTCGTTTCGACATAATTTGTGTGTCGGTATTACAAAACTTTGCTTAATCACGCGATATCGCGTTTAAAACTCAGACGGATTTCGCGCTCGTGGAATCATAAAAGGATTGGGTTGTACGGGACTTTTTCTCTACAACATTCGCCACGTAACGTTAATCTATTTTAACAATTTATTTTGGCCTCAACAGTTTTTAATCCCTTCGATATCGGCAAGAATAACGTAACAATAAAAAAAAATTGTAATTCCAACGAATAAAATTATTTTTGAACGTGCAGTAATTTCCGAATAAGTAAAAATTGCACAAGACTGTAATATATTAATGTGCAACGTGTCTCACAGCAATCTATTTAATATCAAAAAGATTGATAACGTGTCTTCAGTATCTGATTTTCTAGTCATTATTGTTCTTTCGTTGCTGGTTATCTTACCAGCGTAAAACGCATGAAAGAATTGTACGCACACGTTATCAGCATTACGGCCAATTACCGACGTAATTGGCCGCAAATGCCGTAATTGGCGATCATTAATTTGAAGATCTGTCGAGATTTACTGACAATACTGACAACAATAGCCGGAGAGATACAAGTCCCGTGTAATTTGCCGTACGATCGATTTGAATGCCGATAGGCAGACGAAAAAGCGCGCGGGCATGTACGCACGCACGCACGCATGCACGCACATGCACAAAGATTGAAACGCACGTCGCACGGATATAATACGCGAATCGAGCATGTGCCGCCTCGCCGGGCCACGACTATCGATATGGGTCTGATTGCGCGAGATAGCCTGGCCCCAATATTCGACTATATGAACACGGTGGGTGCGGAATGACTATCGCGCGTTCGTAGAAATGCAATGACACGCGCCACCAGTCGATGGAATCGAATAAAACGCTCATGGTTATGCTATTGCTACGCGGGACAAAGAACCCGTTTAACACTTGCTCGAAAATAGAAGATGAATTCGGTTTACGGATGATGTTTTCATCTCTCTTTCTCTCTCTCTCACACACACACCCACACACGCACACATCGAATCAGCGTCGTTTTACAAAAGATATTTCTTCCAAGTGAAACACGATTTCGCGGAAAGAGAAATAATTCCGTAACGTTAACTGAAATTATATAGAGAATTGTGTATTCTCTCTATTATATTACTCTCTATTATATATTTTATTTCATTATCGCTTCTGTACGTTGTATTTCATAAAATGCGATTAAAAGAATAACGTCTATATAAACAATCAAATGAAGTGAATGAATATCCAATTACGACATTCTGAAATCAAAAGACTTATAAGCAACGGCATGTAAGTGTTGGCAGGCGAGAGTATATTGTAAAGTCTGTCTAACTTAATGTGGAGCGGTCATCCGAAAAATGACAAAAGGTTTAGGATTTGACTTTTAGTCCAGAGATACTTTGAATTCTTCTAGTTTTACTTTTGAAACGAACCGTTTCATTGTTATTTCCACACAAAGGCTTATGCCTGAGGCTTATGACGCGACGTTGAGAAACCAAACCTTAAAGACATTAGTTTTCGATCTGTTCATTCCACACGTGGACTATACATGTTTAAAGTTAAAATGAAGCTTCGTTGAACTTGAATAAATGATTTAAAAAATTCCAACGATGTCAATAAGACTTAACCAACGGTTAACCGATCTTTTTCTCGACCTGCATTATCTATAGCTGCTCGACTATGACCTAGAAAAAAATAGGTAGTCGCTAATCAGAGTTAGTTAACTCCGTAAAAGTTAAAAATAGGTCGATAAGAAACTATTCATGGTTTTTGCAATCTTTTCTACTCACTGTGTATCAGACAGAATTACTTACAGCTTCAAGATAAATAGTTTCAGAGTGGAATTACATATGTTTCATGTACTCATGCAATCAATTTTGTTATCTATATTCGACTTTGTATCTTATTGAGCCATTCTTTCTCGGTGTGCGTCATATCTCTACATAGGAAAGGCTAAGTCTAGTTGATTATAATTAATTATAAATAATTAATCCTAATAATGCTCTAATAATCTTTTTAATCCTATAAGAATTTTAGAAAAATCGCTTGCTGATTAGAAAAATCTAGTATACTCGTACTATAACCAATCAAAATATGTCAAATATTAAATGTCTTTCGGTAAAAAATTATATATAAACAAAATATATACATTATATATTTTTGTTAGATAAATTATATATTTTTTCAAAAAAAAATTCGAGATTTTCGATACCACAGGCATCCATGAATCATATCTATGATTTATTCTCTCTTATATCTGATTTACAATCCTCTTTCTGTCTCTATAAGATATCCAGTGAGGAGTCTATATAAACTCCTCACTGGATATGGCATCTCGTTTGTAATACCAGACCATATCTGGTACAAGAATCTCCGAAAGCTCGTTTTAAAGTCTCCTAAAAATTCGTTTCGTTTTCCCCTTGCTCTTGGTGCTTTACATCGTCGAAGAAAGATGGGCATGGCAACAAGGCGAACGACAAGCGACGCCGGCGTCTCCTGACCAGCTGGTGGAATGCGTGACGTCACGAGCCTACTATTTACCTACACTAATGTGCTACAAACACGTTTCACCCTTTATCGTCGATACACTCTCGCTCTTGTACACCGGTTCTCTCTCTCTCTCTCTCTCTCTCTCTCTCTCTCTCTCTCTCACACACACACACACACACACACACACACACACCCTTCCCTTCCCCTTCTCCTTTGCCACCGTCTCGACGTCGCGCGACTCGACGACTCTCGCTCGACACACATACGGCGTGCGCACGCCTACACGAGAGCATGTGGCACGAGACCTAAGCGAGTGATGGAGGCACGATTACCTTTGTGCGAACGATAGCCGAACGCCATGCTTTAGTGTCGCTGGAATTTCAGATATAATCATTAACGGTCGCCGTACAGATGTTTCGGACGTGTAGTTCTGTACGATGCTGTTACGGTAGCACTAGCGAGCTGACATAGCGAATTGTCACTACGACAATTCGCATGCTTGATATATATTCGTAATATTGTGACAAATGCTACAGTGAGATAGAAATAGTCGAATAGCAGGCAAGCGAATTTTGGAAGGCCAAGTTGAATAATACTAAAATGCACTGAATCATATGTATTAATTAATTACTAATGCGAGGCAACTTGTACACACACACACACACGCGCGCGCGCGCACATACATATTTATATAAATGCATTCAAAAAATTCAAAAAGTACACATATATAAAAAAAAATAGATATATGCACACATGCATATATTTTTAAAATAAATAATATACATACATGTATATCTTTTTAAAAATACATATATGTATAGGCGTGGGAAAAATAACAAAATTCATTAGATATGATTAATATCGATGTTAATATTAGGAATTCAAAATTCTCCAATGCTACAGCAGTTTCGAAATGATACATTCAAATATTTTAAAGTTAACTCTCATTGATCTCCCTTCATGTATATAACGAGTGAAAATTATGTATCTATACTACACACATTAATTTGCTTGAGGGAAGCGCGGAAGAGATATCTATTTGACGCTAAGAATACAAGGCTACTCTTGGATGTCGGGTGCATATGTACCATAGACAAGCGCCTGGTGCGCAAGGCTTACGGAAATATTTACGATAGGACCGTGGTGAGCGAAGGCAACTCGCTCAACGATCGTGAGCAAAGTATTGGCTCACAATCAGTCTCAATCCCATCGCTACACGTGCTACACGCGACACATCGGAGTATCCGTCACGCACACGCACACGAACACGAACGCGCTAGCGCGCAAAGCCGAAGCGTCCCCCACCCCTCACCCTCAAGTCGTGAGAGTGGGAGTAGCGGGACCGACGGCGGGGATAGTCGAGTATCGACGACACGAGCCGATTCGTCCCCACCATCGTTTCAGATCCTCCGTTGACGCTCTATAGAGCCAGCGGACTAGAGAAGACGTACGCCTGGTGGGGATAACATCTGCTCTTAGCGTGATTGCCGTGTATCGATGTGGCTTTATGGCGCGCGGCGAGCTGCGGGCAACAAAGTAAACGTATGATCCTTAATGTGCCATGCCGCCGCGAAATTCGAGGCCGTTGCGACGCTGCGTAGCACGCGCGCCAACGCGCTCGCGGAAGGTCACGAGAGAGTTGTTCCGGATAGCCGGAGCTTCGATTGGTCGAGAGAATCGACGAATGTCTGTTATTTTTATATCTCGGGTCTCTTACGTTACTGCGTATACATCGCGGGCACGCACGTGCCAACGATGTGTTTATCTATAAGTTCGCCAATTCTAGCGACTGTGACCTTTGAAAGAATGATTATATCATAAATCGAGCCTTTTTATATGTATTCGTTACCGAAGAGAAATTTTAGATATTGATCATACGAATAAATTATAAGAGTTATTATATAAATGTATATATGCGGAGAATGGGAGTTGTGTAACAAAAAATTGAAATATGTCGTGAGTGGAAAATATTTCATTGGGCATTTCTTGGAGTAAACTCTTCATTGCATCAGTTTCTCTTTTAAAAGGAATGTAATATTTAATAATATGCGCTAGATAATTACACGGTGTATCGTAATTAATCAATTAAAAGTTTAAAAGCATCAGTAATTCTACATCCATCGCGCGCTCTCGTCTCGCTTCGAAATAAACATGGATGATTCTGCATTTTTACTGTATATTCATGCATTTGAATGGTGTGCGGATCATCGCGTATTATTCAAACATGGAAATGTAATATCTCATCGATTTAATTCACGAGTATGTTGACGATTATAATTTTGAACAATTTTCAGAAAATAGGAATTCCTTACGTTTTACCTTATTTCCATTATACATAGCATACTTCTACATGATATAACTTGTTTCTCTTTTTAAAAGAGGCAAATTGTATAACTAAAATTGATTATTTATTTATCAATTAAAATCTCTCTCTCTCTCTCTCTCTCTCTCTCTCTCTCTCTTTAGAATATCTAAATCTTCGCATATACAAAGAGTTGTTCATTACTTGTTTACATGCTCGTTGGGATTATCTTTTTTAAATCGACGATTTGATTTGCATCCGTGACGCACTTTTTTTGGCAGATTATTTGCGTCATAACCAGCCTCTGTCGTGAATGATCTGCAAATAATGCGACGCGAGGTGCGATACGTGAAATCAGTGATTCGGAGAAAGTATTACGAGCATAACGTCGAGGTCGACGTTGGCAACGACGGCTGATGAGACGTTCTATCTACGCTCTACGCTGCTTTCCCGCGTTCTTGATGTTACGGAACCTGTTAGCGACGACGCAATAGCACACGCACATTCCGCACTGCAGTGAATCCGAGCGGATTTCCGCTTTCGTTAAATTCTTTAACCTGTTACGCGATCTTCGTTAAGCTTAAAGACCACGCAGCTGTTATATACAAGAAAATGAAGCTTCACAAATCTCTTTTTGTTTCCGGATGTCTGATAAGCGATACGTCATTATATTGATACGTACGCATCTAAACTGCGATTCAAGTTGAAATATCAGCAATGATAGCATCCACAAATATATTTTTCGATACTGTTTATTTACAATATTCTCTACATATCACGATGGCAATGCAAATTGTTATGCAATGTATAATTTCTCTATTTTCTTTTACTAAATTTATAATCATCATTTTTTTCCTTATTTAACAAAATTGAATGATTTCCTATTATTATACCACGATAATATTATTTAATTCACAAAACGTATCACAAAATGTTACAACAAAAGACCATAATAGCGCGGTCTATGTAAATTAAAATATACTTGCTCACTAACTATACTATACCGTGAAACTTTCATAATTTCTTTTATCGTCGACTCAGTTTCGACGTTTCGCAGAACTAAAGTGGTAATATTATGACGAGCTTTTTGATACTTTTAACCAATCGCGTTTTCCTTTTTACTGTTTTCCTCTTTACTATTTTAACCATTGGCTGACGAAGTAGCACGGCAAATTATCTGAAAATGATGGATGTTGGAGGAATCTTAAGGGAACAGGGAAAAGTTACATCCTCTCTTCTCGATGTATCGTGGGAACGGCGGAGAAAACAGCGGAAAAGAGAAGCTCACGTGTAGCGAGTAAAATATAATATCGTATGGATGCATGAAAAGAAATCTTATTGACTTACAGTCGATCTAAAATATTTTTACTTACTTGCTTATATATTTCTCACGTGAAAATGCTTATATAATTATGAAAGTGATCTAGGTAAAAAAAAAGAATTTATCTTCATATTTTATATAATTACAATGTGATTATACCAAATATGAGATAAATTTATCATGTTCCGTTTTTTTATTTAGACCATATTTATAATTATCAGCACAAATATAATGACATATATATGTTATATCGATACACACGCGGTTACGAAATCATTACACTTATATTTAAGGTTTTGTTTTCGCAAAAATTTTGTTTTTGCTTTAATGTCGTGTTAAAAGGGCATACTATTCGACTATTATTTCGACTATTATTCACAAGACGGAAGTTGGAGTATTCTTTCGTTAGTCAAACTGTCTGAACTCGGCGATACTACAGTCTTGTTCTAAATACGATTTTTTTTTCCTATCACATCGATGTCTTCGCTTATTGCAACTGTGAGAGAAAGTCGTTCGAATAGTCACGGCCTATTTAGTCGCGCAGGTCTATACAATCTCAAAGAGAACATATGTACGCTCTCTAAAACAGTAGAATAACGGAATACACTGGCATCGCTATTTTTTCACAAATAGAAGTGAAGATACCAACTGTAGATTTTAATAGGATATCGCTATATCATAATTAAATCGTAAGGAAAAAAATTGTCATTACACTCGCATCATAATTAAGAGAAATTTTTTCAAGTTTCAATTACATGTAATGAATTTAAATTGAATAGAAAATGACCAGTACGTAAATTCAACCAATTCTGAGACGTGGTGATGATTTAATCAAATCAGGCAATTTTAACAATGACTCGAGCAGGTTTGAAAATTCCGAAAAACGACATAAAACTTCTCTCGTCGTGAGCAGACTCGTTTCCATGTAGAACGCAGTACCGTTCGTTTTGCGAGCTGTTACGATTTTTCCGTTCCTTTTCCGGCTTCTTCGTCTTTCTCACGAGCTGAGGAGACACGCCATTCTATTCGAGGATGTCGTATAGGAGCTTCGTTACTCGCGCAACGACAACGAAATTCTTATCGTGATAGAGCCGATATATCGATTGCTCGCATTCCCGCGAAAGGGAGGCTTGGCACGACACTATAGGGGAAATATCTTAAGTAAACGTCGCCTCGGATGCTGATCGCGACAATACGCTTTATTTATTCTAGAAGAGTAAGCTCTTATTTGTATACTCGCTTTGCAAACTTTACGAGATATTAACAGCTATGAAAGCATTGCGTCGATTTACGTCGCATTACGGTGCGTTGAAAAGATTTATTTTTCTTTATTGTTTACGACTACGAGTGAAAGTTCTTGCGTGTAATTAGAGCAAACTTATTGGAATCCTCTACAATCAGAACTAGATAGATCATTATTTAGGTTTCTGCTAAATTCGTTTACAGTTTTCTATGCATTTTTAAACGCAACTTATTTAATCAGTTATTAAGAATTCTATCTTTCTCTCTCCAAAAATTATAATACACTATAAAATAAAAAAAATTATATTTTTTTTTTTTTCAAATAAAAACTAAGGCTATGAATACATATCTCATTAATTGTAAATGTAAAATAATAAATATCTCCAATAGATTGAAAAGGTTAAACTTATTTAGTATTATTAAGACGAAAATGGAAATCGTAAAAAATCAACTTCGGCTAAATGAAACATCTGTAAATACAATTGTAATCTGTCAATACTACTTTTTACATCCAATCTATGTCTTTCTTTCGAAACGTCAGCGACATTTTTCTATAAATCGATATCAACGTTTTATATTGACAGCTAATTTTATTATTGTGTAAATCTTTATACTTTCTGTTTAAAGATTTACGAAATTCATTATTTACGATAATTTGTCTATGAGTTTGAGATATGCGTCTGAGCGATATCGATACTTTACAATCTTCGAAATCTTATCTGTATTGGACTCTTTGCATCGACAGCTTTACGTTTCGGCTTCAGAGATAAAGTTGGACAGGCCTGTTCTACGAGATTAATACAACATCCAATGATATGTGAGATAAATAGAATATACAGATGTAAATACAGAGATATGATGGCAGACGTATTTTAATTAAATCGTTGATTT
>NW_017305885.1:619829-652724 GCF_001594115.1 Trachymyrmex septentrionalis
AAATAGAAATACAGAGATATGATGGCAGGCGTATTTTAATTAAATCGTTGATTTAGTCTTTTAAACGAGCAGATTTGTTGCTTAAACGAATATATCTGCTTAATATCAAAATCCGATGTATTTGCATTTAATAATGTAGTTATTCATTAAGAGTAAGTAATTTTTTTGCGACTTATAATTACATTCGATAAATTCTATGCGTAAAAAATTTTCGAACTTAATTAGATTTAATCGTAAATACTAAATAATCCAAAATTCTTAAAGAGAAAGTATGAAGATTTATACGATATTAAAATTATAGCTGTTAATACGTTGATATCGATTTGTAAAAAAATTGTATCGTTGACGTTTCGAAAGAGAGACGTACACGATATAAAAAGTAGTATTGATCCTTGTGCATCGTGTAATTTAATATGTATATTCATTTCTTTTTATGTTTCTCTTCGAAAACAAAATCATCGATATTATTTACGTATTTATTTGGAAGGAATAATTGACGTATGGACCTTTATGATAACAGATAAAGTTTTATGAAGATTCTTGACGTTTGACTTTCAACTCTGTCGCGTATATCAGTTACTTTACGACGCACTTGAAACCGCTAGTTAATAACCCATCAGCCAGCCAGTGTTCAAGCGTACGTTCATTACACGGAATGCCTAGGAATTATCACCCTTTATCATTATATAATTTCCTTATTCGCAAGAAAAAAATATAGGAATTACAAATTAAGAAGATACAGTAATTTCAACATTTTAGAAGCAATTATTAATCCGTTTGTACAGATAAATATTTAAAAAAAAAAATAATTTAAACTCTGCAACAACTTTTCCATTATGTTCAGTTATGTAAACAAATAGATAAAATGCCTTTTCAATGTCTGTCTTATTATGGATACCCAATATTAATTTAAAACGTTTGAAAAAGCGTTCCTCATTGCGATTAATTTTCCAATACACACGTAGCATTCATTCTTCAAGTAAACTTCCGTGCGCCGCACATTATTTCCTAATTACTTAAATAGGTATTAACTCAAATGTTATTATATTTAATGTGGCGTAAATTTCAAAATAACGCACCGTTAATGTGGCTTCGGACAATAAGAAATAGGTAGATAGAAAGATAGAGAGAAAGACAAAGGAGGGGAGGGGAGGAGAAAAGAGTCCCTTTTGAAATGGACATTACGACGGTAAACGTCACGCCAACAGCTAGCACTCTCTCGCGGATCACCGTCCGCGAGATTTATTTATAAGCGCGCGATTTCTTTTTATCCATTGCATTCCTTCCAAGGCCCCGAGAAACGGAGAACGGATCGGGCAACGGGCCGTCGTCATGGCCGTTCGTTCATTCCCGCGTGTAGTACCGTGCGAGATCGCTTTCTATCTCTCTCTCTCTCTCTCTCTCTCTCTCTCTCTCTCTCTCTCTCTCTCTCGCTCTCGCTCTCTCTTCCCCGCTCGCTCTCGAGTCTCTCTCGTTCAATATGGCACCGCCCGCCGCCACCGCCGCCGCCACTACCCTACCACCACTCTACCGACGCTGCCGACGCCGGACGTCTCTCGTTTCGGCGGAATATCGATAGCGTACGTCGACCGAACGACGGGGTACGCTCGAATAACGCTCACGAATTATGAGCTGCCGCCCTACACTACTACGCCGTTACGTGATTATCCGAGTTATCCGGGGCATACGTAATATGGCTATTGACTGGCGCGCTCCCCGGATGCAAAAGTGTAGCAAAACGCGGGACATTCCGTTCTCGCTGCATCGCGCTTTTACTAAATTAGCTCGATTACTATCCAGGCTTTCTCGTGGAAAGTGGAGAAAGAATTGTTAAACATTTGTACAAACATACGCGCGCGCGAGCGCGCGGTGTCTGTGATACTTGAGAAGCCAGTCTATACATGTCGGATGAAATATCATCGTAGATTAGATATCTATAACAATTACAGTCAGTCAAAAATCTTCTCGAGATATATATATATATATATGTATGTATCAGATTCTATTAAAGTGATTTTAATCCGCAACTTAAAGTTATTTCGTTGAAAAAACTCTCAAGTTACATAAAATCGGAGAAAGCAAATTAAGATTTCTAATGCAACTGTAAATATGTTTTTTCGCAAAAGTCTCGAGCCACGGAGCTAATGTTTCTGCAATTAAATTTTTCGAAACACGTACGAGTTTCTTCTATCTCGTTAAGATGCAATGAAAAGTCATCCGGTATAGTGGTGCGAACATGGTTGCAGTGAGAAACATCGTTTACGGTTGTGCACCGATCGAAGCTCGTATTGTGGTTTTAGGAGGGTAGTTCACCCCATTGCTGCCGCTTTCAAACAGTTGTGACTAAATCGACATTGTTACTAAATCGCCATTAACTTTTGGCAAGTGGTATGACCAGAGTGTTATTTATACCACGAATACACAGAGATATTGCTTAAAACAATTCGATTCCGCAGTACACAAACTATTAGAAAATAGGTATATTAATGTCGCATTTCCTGTATAGATTTTGCGTTTAACTACAATGAAGATATAATTGGATTCATTTTTTATTTTTCATAATTATAAGTTTATCAAATATATATTTGATTCCATCTATTAATTAAATATAATAAGATCTAATAATTATAAGGCTCACGAACAATATTATTGCTTTTCAAGTGCTGCTCTACTTACATTTATAATTTTATATCTTGCACGTCAATAAAGTTTGTTATTATTATTCATTTATTTAACGTATTTTCTCTAAATTTTTTAGGAGTGGAATCTCAACATTCCGAAGAGTGAAAATTAAGCCAGTTTTGAAAAAGAGTGGCTCAATTTTCGATCTTTAAAAGTGAGATTTCACTCTTCGGAGTGAGATTCTAAAAGTAAAACTCTAAAAGTTTTAGAGAGTGCGTATAATATATATCTTTTCTATTTTTTCATAATAAATACGTGAGTAATAAAACACGAGAATACGAGATATTATTTTTCTGAATACGATTCAACGCATTTTTGTTTGGAAGATTAATATTGTTAATTAATTATGCTGTTTCGATGGGTCAATAAGAAGGCGCATGTACAAGGGAATCTAAATTTAGTCGAGTTCTGAGCTTTGTTTAATTGCCAAAGACTACGCGACGATGATAAATATCCAGTGCGTGACACGGCACGCTTCTTCCTTGATGAAACGTGGTCGGGAATCACATTTTTTCACGTATTGTTCTTTGAACAATCAACTAGTTTAACAACTCGATATCATTATTATACATTGCGTTAGTAATAGTTGTGCGAATTATCCTTTGGATATTTAAAAGTTAGTTCTAAAAATTACTTGCACAACTTGATTTCATTAATTTCATTTACTTTTACTTATGTTTTAAGCAATGTTAATCGCAGTTTACGATCGTAAAAAAAAAACATACCAATGTAATACAAATTTTTCATAATTGAAATCTATTTAACGTAACCGGATTATAAAATTTCAAAACAAAATTCCGCTTATCCTCTGTCTGCCAATTGGAGCAACTTTAAGTAAAGACTCAGATCTTATTGCGACGCAAAGTATGATAGTTATGTGATCTCTGAACGTTTGAGTTTAATCAGAACGCCTTTAAGGAAAGAATTTCTTCCTCTGTATCGTCATTATCGATAAATCCTAAAATTTTGGAGATTTAATTTACCTTTTAAATTCAAAACAAAATTCATCTATTGCATTAAGACGATTCGTAGGATTAAAGCGAGATTAACAAGGATAGTAGTGACGAAGAGGAATGTACGCGAGATCGGCAGGATGACTACAATGTGATAGCATATGTAAATAAATGACTGGGGGGGGGGGGAAGGGAAAGTTGGATGGGCGATGGTCGTGAAGGGAAAGGGTGAGGAAGAACTCTGGAGAAGGGATGGGGGTGGGGGAAGGAGGGGGAGGGAGAGGCAGAGTTTGCGCTTGCAAGGCGGACTTGACGCGTCAGGTTAGGTAACGCGTATCCATGACGGTTTTTCCCCCGCGGAGAAAGTTAGTCTAGGCGCACTTCGACCGTAAAATCGCTTCTCGGTGTACAGCGTCCCCTTCTCCCTTCCCCTCCCCCCCTCTCTTTCTCTCTCTTTTTCTCGTAGGACTACTTATCTAATCAAACATTTTTCCTAATTTCGTATCGTTATTCCGTTCTAATCCTCTTCGATTCTATGTGTGAGGAAGATTATAAAATTTGAATTAATTGATACTTTCTCATAAGTCGTTTTGCGTGGCATTTTTTTTCACTCGGATCAAGACGCGAGGATTTATGGGACAAGTTTATAGTCTTCACTTGTTTCGCTGTATTCTCTTCCGTTAAATATTTTTATTATAATTTAACTTTTAATTTTACTTACACAGACACATTCATATTTAGATACGTTATATAAAATCCGATCACTTTTTCATAGACTACTCGATATTCGACGATCATTGTATAATCTTCATTGCTTGAGATTATTTCGACGATATTATATGTACAATACAAAGACTAGATGAATTTTTCTTTCTACTTTCTCTCGCTATCGTATTTTGCAAGAATGAGTAAATCTTCCTTCCTAAGATCGCACAACAATACTCGGATTTTTGTGATATAACCCTCGACTTTCAATCGCATCTTTTTATTCGTCAAATTAACTCTAACATCAAAATACGAGACTTGGTTTGGTAAGACACCTCATTTTCTGAATGATCGAAACGCGCTAGATTTATTTATTTGATCTTATTTTGCATTTAGAATCTCGCTATAAATATACAAATCTTTATATATAAATTATATCTTGTTTTGACGTAGTCTCAGAAGTTAAGCATTTCTCGTATTTTATTCGATCCTGCTTGCCGACAGCCCAGTGGACAGAATATAAATCTCGCGCGTGTAAAAGTCGTTTATGATTATAGTTAAATCGCTCGAAGAGGCTTGCTGAAGTTTTAGTTTCGAGAAACGATCGTAATTATTTTCGTGACCGCGTTGGCCACGCCGTCGTAGAGTCGAAGAATCGAAAAGTCTCCGACACGAACGATCGGTTTAGCAACAAGTGCGGCGGTCACTGAATTCCTTGGACGCGACCAGCTTGGCGCGATGGCCATCTTTGTAAGCGCGCGGGGAAGTACACGACGCGACATCTTTCAGTAGCGTAGCGAATCCTCGCTTTTGGTGATCATTTCCGGGTACGCGCGCGCGGAGTGACTCAAACGCGGTCATTCCTAGAAAACAGTTACTCCAAACTTTATGTATGACACAGAGCGGAAAACCCGACGCAAGTCATAAAAGCTTTAAATGAAATGTTGCAAGTTAATTAACGATACAATTTCTAATGCACTTGTCTTATAGATGTGTATGAAATGAAAATCGATCTCCGAGCCTTGACACGCTCGCTCTAATCGGTTTTCTTGAGGTGCGTGGCGTGTACGCGATCTATTAAGGTCTATTAAGAAAGACTTTCTACAAGAAAACAGATGATCGTGACTATCAGCTAATCTCAGTGGAACGGCGGATTAACAATTTTCACGCGAAAGTGTAGAATTGATCAGAAATTGGGAATTGGCGAAGATCGCGAACGAACGCGATTACTTATTCTCGTTGAAAGCCGGAAATGATCTCATAATAACTGGGAAGTAAATGAATGAGTTTCACATATTTGTCCACGAAAATATTCTTTGAAAATTTATGAAATCGAGAAACGAGAGATATTTTGTTTGCAAGTTCTACGAATAAATCATATACTATATTATTTTCCAAAATGAAATTTAAACATTTGTTCTAAAAAGTTGAAAGTATGTCCGTGAATTTTTTGAAATTTTTTTAATTATTTTAAGTAGATGAAAAAATAAACGACGGATTTTTCGGTGATAAGGCACTGTTTTGTGCCTGGTATCGTAAGGGTTAATACAACGGTATCAAGATACCTTTCATGCCTTTGTTACTTGATATTTAATATTCTATATTTTACTTTAAAAGCCCAAGGTAACATCAACGTTACGAAAATGTACGTCAAGACTTAAGCGTCGTAAAATTAACGCTCTTGCACGCGAATGGAGTAAATAATCTTTTCTCGAAAACATTTGGATGCACAAAAATCAGAGAAATCTCAAAGATTCAAGAAATCAAACGTATGAAATTTCCACATTTTTTAATAAAAATAATCGACGATGCTGGCAACCGTTGACGCGATTTTACCGAGTCGCGCAATGATTCGCGAAACAAGTCGATGCATTGTCGTCATCATCATCGCCGTTGATGACAACGACGACGACATGATTATAAAACGCTGTGATAACGGTACGCGTATTTTCTCCCCTTCCGACAACGATGGAAAGACGGAAGCATCGCCGTGTAACTGGGTCAGTCGCAGACGACGACGATGACGATAGGGGAAAAGAAAAAGAGACTTCTTGTCCATCATTGGCGTAATACGCGAGCGCACTGCACGTAAGTGCGTAAACGCGTATTTACGTACCGCTAACCTGCCTTCTAAAGCCGCTTGCGTGTTTTACCGTCTCCGTGTACCGTTATGGGACGTTAGAGTTAATCTCTCTTTCTCTCCCCCCTCTTCCCTCCCCCCCTCCACTCTCTCTTTGTAACAAACATAAAAATATTTTGATGCTGCGTGTAAAAATTTCTGTTAAGTTATAAATAGTAATGAGATAACATTAACGATCATGAAGATCTATTAAAACATATAAAGGATAATATGTTCGATAGAATCTTCTTTTGTGGAGATACTTTATGAGTTTGCGAAATACAATAAATATACTAAATGAACTGTTGCATACTGAAACTGTTTGCTCAATGGAAAATAAATTAGCATTGGACACCCAGACAACATGCCTAAAAGATATCATGAAGACATCATAAAGAGGTCACCTAGACAATGTTGTTTAGATATCCTTTTTTAGATTTATTATGGTTCACTGAATATTTTTACTATATTTTTAGAGATGTTGATGCGAGTGACTGACTGTTGAATTACTAAAAACTAGTTTCAATAGGTTTTTTAACCGACAATTTTTAATGACACTTGTCTATTATCTGTAAACACGTCCGTTTACAAATATATATCAGATGCGATGAAAGTTCACGAGTTCCATCTACTTCTTTCATACATAAAAAAAATATAGTACTCTTATCATAAAGTAGCGTTTTGTTTTACATCGCATAGTACTTTGTATTTGATTTTGTCGTCGTGAGAAAACATCGCTTTCGCAATATGTAAAGATATGTGTATTTGGAGGTGTACAACAAAACACTCAAGTCTTCAAGCTTAGCTTTAATAGATAATATAGTTATAAGGATAGTAGTAAAAATAACAATTGTAATAACAGCTGTGTCCTTTTTGATTTTGCAGATTCTAAAATGAGATTAGAGGAGGATCTGGTGATCCGCAGGAGCCGACCCACGATGATCTCCGCTAAATATCGCGCCCGCGAGGAACGTCGCCGTCTGCTCAAGATTTCCGCCGGCAAGCTGAGGAGGATCGAGGACCCTGAAGCGAGCCTGTGCCGATCGGTTCTCATAAATAACGCGGTACGACGGCTGCAGCGTGAAAATCGGGACGAGAAGACACGGAGTTACGGTACACTTCCAGTAGTGGCGTCATACATGGACGACGCTAGTAAGGAAAATAACATCGCCGGGAGTCTCATCGTCGATGTAACGGACGAAGAAACTTCTTCTAGGAAAAGGTGTGACACTGATCACATACAATAATTTCGCATAAATTTTACTTTAAAAGAATTTTAATTATAATTTGGGACTTCCTTTTGTACTCTAAAAAATATCATATGTGGATTTAACATCGGTCTATATAATTCTCATCGTGTTGATGTTAATATTAACGCTACGTAGTGAGAATTATATATATAAATACTGCATGAAGTTAGATCCATACCGATACTTTTTAGAGTGTGAATTTTCTGTTAAAGAATTCTTTATATAACTCTTTGTTTCGAATTTTTATCATAGAATAAATGCAATTTTTGCAAACTAATCCTCATGTCGACATTATTTGAAACGTAGGTTGGCTGACGATTCGAGAGACGACGAACTCAATTCCAAGCGGCATAGGCACGATGACTTGGACTTGCAAGACGACGTATTCAGTGACTTCTACATCTTGCCACCGACGCCACGTTTGCTCTCGCATATCGATGAAATTCAGCCAGAAGCAGTGATGTCACATCATAACGGCAATCACCATCTGGGCTTCCCGGAGGATCGCTTGAGCGGCGGCGTGGCTGACGTGCGATCGAACAGCACGATCATCAGCACAAGTAGCACCTCCACAACGACTAACGGCATTGGAGTTGACAGCGCGACAAGCTGCCATTCCGTACTTTTCCCCGTCGTCGGAGATCTCGACGACACGAGCGTGCAACTCTCGAGACCAGGAACCGATATGATGGAGGTGGCCGACGTAGTCGATCCCGATCGGCTTTGTGACTTTTCTAGATTCGCCGACTCGGCGAAGACGCTGGAAGAACGACTGGCCGAGCTGCAGTCTTTGGATGAGCATTTCGATCTTACCAAATTCGAGCGTAACAACAATCAGAGTTGCGGCCGCGCCTTCCATGACATACAGACCTTCCACAGCCTCGTGCCAGGTCTGGAAACTTAGACGACGGTACTATATCTCGAGCCAACGATACTGCAGGACGCCAACGGCGATGGTGATGTCAGCTTCACGACACACAGAGCTTGATGAGGAATCACATGTGAATCTCGCGTTGGCCTTACCCTCGTGCGCTCGTAGATGGAAAACGCGTGACCAAACGCATGCCGATACGTTAAGTACTCCGAAGGATTTTTTTACCGTGGGCAAACAGATGGGCTAAATTGTATATTGGATGTGTGGTATTTCACTATTTATCTATTGACATTAGACCCACAACAGAAATTTTAAAAGAACGTGCAAAAAAATTTAGAAATATCCAAATTTCATTGATTAAAACGACAAGGGTCGACAAAAAGTTAAATTTCGAAATGGAATATAACGAAAATAATCGGTTGTTACAATGTTAGTAAGATTAGAAAATATAATTGATTGTTACTAACATTTTCAACTTAATATCGGAATTGTAATTGAAAGTTTTATTATTTAACCTTAATTTGTTGTTACTTTAAAGATTCAAATTAAATTTATTAATAAATAGATTATTATCATTAATTATTATCAATAAATAGATGATATTAAGTAATGTGTATGATAGACGATGCCGCCATAATGTATGCACGGTATTTCGGTCATATCATATATTGCCTGCAAGTCTGACTCATGCTGGTAATAATCTACTTACAGCACTGACTCAATGTTGAACGCGCAGCCACACGAGATATCTAATAACACAGCGAATGTATACCGCTCTTTAATTGGCCATTTTGTTTGGCAATAGTTTTAGTGAGAACGCGTTTTATTAATTCAACGACTCATATACACAGAATCATGAATAAATTTTTATATCATTTGTCGTTTTAATATGATGATATTGCAAAATTAAGAATCGGTCTTTGCAGTGCGATTTTATGTTGGCAAATAAGGCTTCGTTCTTTAAATACCATGCTTAATCTATTTATATGCGATAATATCAGTTCAATATTTAAAGTTAAGTTTAGTTGGCTGATAGACACGTATTTCAACCAACTCAGTATATATAATAGTTTTTAATCCTTTTCCTTTGTAATATAAGAAGATACCTTTCTTTATAACAATTTCTTTTTCATGGAATAATATCTCTTTTTCTCTTTCTCCTCACTTTTTCTTTCATTTTCTATATTAAATTTATTTTTTTTTAATAAATCGCAGGGTTGGTAAAGATAATGTTTTTTTTTTTCAAGAATAAAACATATTATATTTCTTCTTAAATATTTTTGATGCTTCAAAAATATGCTTTAAACAGTATTATAAAAAAATCTATTTAAAGCATATTAAAAGTGTCAATTAAGCATGTTTTAAACTCTTTAAAACACGTTTAAAACATGTTTTTTTATCAACCCTGATTAAATCATTATAAATCTAGTTGCAAATGTATAGTTCTAATTTGAACTTTCGAAATTTATATGTTGACACTGCTAATGAGCTTGTACGCGCAATTATGAGTCAAGCTGCTGATGTTCTTGGCGACTCCTTGTCCTTCGCGTCGTTCGGCCCAACCTTGCCCACGGCCTGAATTGCCTGAAATACGTTGAAGCACCTCGCGCAGTGCCGAAGCGTCATGGAGATACATGCTTGCATGCTGTTCTCCACCGACACAAACTCAGTACCGACGCAACCTTCGGCATGGCACACACAAAGCGCGCGCGTGTGCACACATTGTTTGTATATACACAGATAGATTTTTAATAACACGTTAAGGATATAGGCTGAATTATATATCGAGAGAGATAGCACACCGAGATAGAACTATGAACGCGGATGGAAAGCAACTTAACGCCAGTAAGATATGAAACTTGGGAACCGTTTCCGGACATTGAAAGTAACGTTAAAAGTTAAAATGTCATATTTCTTGCTGAGCGCAAATGTATGTTACCGCGAATGTCTTTGACCGCTGTTTTATTCAAAGATGAGATATGAAAATCGCCGCGAACATGTATCTTCCATGTATATCAAATGGTGTTAAGTGCGCTTTCTGCGCGATTTCTTCTCTGCGTTGCGTTCGAGAGCATTGCTCTACAGCGAATTCTCTTTGATTAGCCATATGGAAAACCTGCAATCTTTGCAATGCGGTTTTCTCTGTGGAAAAATCTGAAATTTAATATTGTTATCAATATATAAATTTCGGCACTCCCGGATGCGAATGACTGTTTTTCAACGGTGGTTCTAATGCGGTGCAATTCATTCCGGAGCACAGTCCTCCGTAAGCCGTCTTGTAAGCGCGACGGAAGACACGCTATCGCGTAACGCCACAACGAGCCTTAGCTGTTGTACGTTAATACATTATTTTTAATGATATTTCTTTATGTTCGAGGAATAGACGCCTTAGCAAGCAATAGCTGTACTTTCCTACTGGTGCTTTCCTCTCTCTCTCGTTTTTTTCTACAAATCATTCTATATACATATATTATTGGAAAGCTGGAAACAGGAAAATCACAAAATTTGGTTTCCACTAATCTTATTATAAAATCAATGACAAAATTCAGATATGGGAGAGGAAAATTCCAATTTCCTACTTTCCGCAGACGATAATACAAATTTATGTTCTTGGAGAATTTTTTTTTTAACATATTGTAACGAGCGCGTCATAAATTTGTCTTTCGGTGGCTGTACATTCGATCGTTATTTATCGCCAAGTTTTTCTCCTTTCCTTAGAACAACGCATTTAATGCGATAGTGTCTGACGAAGGAGAATCAATGCGGCGATCAATGCGAAAGTTGGCCGAAAAGAGACTATCGATTTTACTAGAAAAAATTGTGTAGTTAACGCGCAAAAATATTTTATTATTTTATTATCAACATGTTAAATGAAGCATTTTGAATTCAATGATTATTAATTTTTTTTTTCTTGGCGTTAAAAGAATATTTTTAAATCTAAATTGAACGTTTAGTTTTATGTTAAGAAAATGTCTAGATTATTTGTAAACGTTGTACACACAAACGGTGTACATACAGAGCATTAATGCCATCCAATGCGCTTTAACATTCAAGAAACATTTTATTTACCGGATACTGTTGATAACATAACTCAACTACTTTGTTATGCAAAAAAAAAACGGAAAGATCGTTATACATTGTACAGTTTCTTTGAGAATGTGGACGCATCGGATGACGTTAACGCCCCGATTATATGTATAATACATACCGTACAGTTGTTCGAAGATTGCGGCCAAAAATCTTTACGAGTTCTTCAGGAGATTTCGACGGATTTTGTATAGTGCAATCTCTTGCAATGTCTTGATATCTGATATATTTGTTAATCCGTCTTTTCACAATAATTTTTATCGGCGATTTTTGCCTTATAGAAATTGCCGCGTTTCAATGTTTGAAAAATTTTTCTGTCCGTGCCGCATAATCATGTTAATCTTTTTTTATATATATACACGTATGTTTGCGTTGCAAAATTGTCTAATGTCACGAAATGTTGAAATTGATGAACGCGGTACTTTGCAATATTCTTCCACAATGTCCTGTCGCAATGACACAAGTTGCAACGATTGTATTATCCTTTAAAGTAGCGCACGAAGAAAAACTTGCTGATTACGATTACCGATATCAGTGCTCGTTATCGATATCAGCGTACGTCGCAGCCACATTTCGTTGATCTATCAGCAAGCATGCAATCCTCTCTTTTTTTTTGTCTAATTTATTTATCCCTCACAAAAGTGCTAAAAGGAATTGGATAATGTTTCGGAATGATTTGTCTCCCATATACATGTCACTTCTGCCATCGACTCGTAAGCATCTTGTTCCAAGTTTGAACAGTTTTTTTTCGCACGTTATGCAAATTTTTACTTTTATCAACATCTGACGTGTATCAAGTTTTTCTCCTAAGAGATTGTTTTTTTGAAGACATGTATGATACTATTCGCTATTGAAATAAATTTTGCCGTACAATCCAGCCATCATTATCGACAATGTTATTTTTGGTAATTTGTGATATTTTTAACATTTGAGAAAAAAGAAAGTACGATTAACAAAAGAAAGTTGGAAAAAGCAGAGGAAACACTATGTGGGTAGAGACAATTCCGTGGCAAAGTCTGAACGCAAACGCACAGACAGATCCAAACCTTCTTCGGACGCCTGGGCCACATTTCTGAAAAATGTGTGCGATATGCATATAGGTAACGGAATCCATGTGTATAACTTTCCCGACACCTGTGCTACACATCGCGAAAAACGGCTCAATGCGTTTACTTGTAAATAGTCGCCTTAGCACTACTAAGATAATTAGATATGTATAAAGTTTCATACGTTGTTTAGGTTTCTAGTATTAGTTATATCCGAAATCAGTTACCAATTATATGAACAAATTGCAAATAAACTGCAAAAGCAACAACCGCAATCTATTCAATTTCCTTCTTTCCCTCCTTCTGTAATCAAGAACAAGAACATGCGCATAAAAACAATAACAAGATCGTATATATTATACATTGTTTATTTGTCATTATATAATTATCATCATGTACATTATGTAAATCGCAATGGCAGTGGTAATGAAATGGGAGGCTGCACACTTTGATGGACACTTTTTTCTTTTCTTTATTACCTTTTTATTGAGATTTGCGCATATATATGTACATACATATCTATATATATGTATGTGTATATATACATACATATGTACACGCATACACAAAGGATGAAGAACTAATGGTATAATAACTATTACGCTTAAAAACTAAATAAACAAAAGATTATCATACTATCGTTAACGTGTTAATTTAAATAACGTAATAGTAACATCGCGCATATGTATGTGTGTGTATATGCGCACGTGAGCGTGCGCGCGCGTGTGTATATATATATGTGTGTGTGTGTGTGTGTGTGTATATGAGCATGGACGCATCAAGATCAGAACTCGGACACTTAACAAAGTCCTTTACTTTCTCTTTCGTTCTGTGTTCTAAGCACTCAGTGCGCCTCTCGTGATCGTACTTTTAGATCCCTCCAATTTCTATCCGCTTTACCTCTCTCAGTATTACTTCGAATAAAAAGATTCCTCTCAAAAAGGGAGAATCGTTCGCTTGTCATTATTTAATCACTTTGACATTCTTGACGTGAAATCTTTTGCAATCATTCTATCTTAACGGATCAGGGATCGATAATGCTCATCAAGGATCGTTATCGAAATACTGGATGTCGTCTATTGCGGTAGCCAGCAATACAATTCAGATCGCTTGCGCGTTAATGATACATTAAATTAAAAAGAATTACCATTGCAATACTCTTATACGTCGTATCTATAATTCGCTTTCATTACACCCGTAATGATATTATAATAGTTCCAAATGTAAATTCGCATAGAATTATATAGAAGCGATTAGTAAAATTGTTAATTGCCGGTATAAGATGCAAATGCGTATAAGAGTAATGCAATGGTAATTCTTATTGATTAAAATTGATATTTAAAAATACGATAGATCTTAATCGTACTGCTAGTGCTAAATCTCAGATAGAGCCTAATTAACAAATTATGCAATACCAAGTTCAAATCGACCCCGAGAGCCCAGTGAAATTTACAATGCAGTGCTCACACATTCTTACATCGCAGAGAGTAATAGCTTCTAATATTTTGAAGAATTATTTAAAGGCATCGGTCGAGCGCAGAGCAAACGATCGAAACGAGGCACATCGTGATTACACAAAAACACTCTTAAATTCTTAAACCCCGTTTCGTCTTACAAGTGTTGTGCGTTTCGTTACATTTATATGGCGATCCCCCTGCGATATATCTTACATATTGCTTTAATCTTCAGACACGATTTCGGACTGAAGTTAATTCTGAATAACGTAAACGTTACATTATGAGAACAGAAGATTTTTTTTTACAGATGATCAAGATGACGTATCGTTCGATCACGTCCAGCTCAATATCACTGTTCTACAGTATATTTTGCACCATAACTTTCCTAATTCAATTATCGAGATACTCTTAACGCAAATATAAGTCCGTCCTTAATTCCTCTTCTTCTTCTAGTCGGTGAATTTTTCCAATTTCCAATTATAGATTATTCGTAATCTACACATCCTACTTTTGGGATGTCAAAACATGTAGTTATTGGGAGAAACTGTCCGATGCTCTTTGAATACTTCCGATAAAGATAAAGACTTACGAAGGTGAGCCCATATTTGCGTCAAGTACTCGATAAATGATTAAGAATAAAAACTTAAACTCTCTTTTCCAAAAAGTTGAAGAAAATAAATGTCAAATTCTCGCTTAAATTAATTTCTAAGAAAGGTGAATCGGACCGTTGTTCTCGACTCGAAAGTCAAATTTCCATGATCGAGCTGTTGCAACCGTAATTTTTACGGTTCGATCGAAACTGAATCTCCGATTATATATTTTCGAGATCGAAAGTAGAGAACGTAGTATCGGAAAGAGAGGCGCACAGAGACGAGAGTGCGTTTTCGCAATTCGTCAATTCGCTTCGGTCGTCGCCTTGACATTTGTCTTTGTCTCCTCCAGGGAAATTTATCCGAGATTAGAGAAACAAGAGTGACGAACCGCGACGTGTTGTCGGCGACATGTCCCCGACGTCTAAAAAACATAATAAAACGTCATTTCCTCGAGAGGCCCAACCTGCCTAAAAATCCAAATAAGCGTTCGTATTGCTTTTCCTTTCTTTTGACTGCGCGCAGCGATTATCTTCAGTTTTATCGTTACGCATTAATAAAATATCACCTTTCTGAAAAATATTCTCGTTCACGTACACGCAAAGAACATTAAAACATTTTGCGTGACGCGACGCCATTTCCGTTTTTCATCACATTCGCTTTTGCACTCGCATTTTTCCTCGAGATCCGCTCTCGTTATCAAGGCCGCGACATTATTTTTTTCGTTTCACTTTTTTCATGACGAAAGCACGAAAGCAGAGCGATTTCAAGTCGGACTGTAAGAAACGTGCATAAAGAATAAGCATCTTTGCGTAAAAAACGCCGAAACGTTGTCAATCGCGCGAATCATCTAGCTTTCATATTGCAATCATTTACGTGGCGGATGTTTCTCGTCACCAAAAAAGTGAAATAGTCGATCGACGAGTGGATGAAGCTGTTGCTATCATGACCGCGATCGATACGTACGCATCAATGTCAATTTGTTTGACGCGTCAGTCACATTTGAGCAAACTCGTTGTATCTTTGCAATAATGCAAATCATTTCTTCCGCAAAAAAAAAAAAAAAAAACTAATCAGAATATAATTAACAATGTTATAAATATGTTATTATAAAATAATTTTACACACGCTCTCCTAATTCTACAAAGACTTGCGTTATATATACACAAAATTGTTCATCTCACTCATCGTTCGTCACTAACAGCTTTTCTCTTCGTCTTTAAAACATCTCCGTTTAGTCCTGATACGACTCATGATCTGTGCAATTACATATCTCGCAATGAACAATGAGACTAATCCAAAATACCGGTAGCATCACCTTCATCCATTCGTATTTGTACAACTTTTCGTCGCGAGGATAAGATCAACCTCCGACATTCTCGGGACGTTCGTTGACTCTTGGAATACACAATGCCGATCATGGGGTGTATATGTGAAATTAATTGGATACTTGAGCAATCGAGATCGAGCAGATGGAACAATTAGCGTTATAACTTTGATTAATTGTAAATAGAGAAACAGGAAATTTATTTAGCCATCATCCATAGAGAGCAACCAAGAGAATTCTCTTTAGATGAAAGTTATTTTTGCGTCAGAAATTATTGACTAAAAATTTCACGGTTGGTTGCTTCTAATTAATAAATTACAAAAAGGATTTAAAATTTTATTTTTTAATGTAAATAATTAAAACAAAATAAGATAATTTAAAAATTAAAATAAAATAAGACAATTTAATAAATAGTGATTATTACTGGACATGCCAAAGCGATCAGTCAGGGTAACCAAGAGTCAAAATCGTCCATTCGACATGCATTTACAATAATTACACTTTTTGTTCCGCCAGAAAAATAGAACTCTTAAAACTTAAACTCAGTTCTTGTTCGTTCGCGATCTGCAAATTCTTCTTCCTTCATCGCATCACAGGCGTATGCAGTATGTGTGTCGCGCTGCGCCGTGTGGAGTGTGCCGTGAGTATAAAATACGTGCAAATAACGAGTAGACTCGTAGCGGTACTCTTGAGCATTCCAAGTAATAGAGTTTATGAGAAAGTTTAGTATTATCGCAGATACCGCAATTTCCAATCATCGTCGACGACGATTGATGATTTTTCTTAGATAGCATGCTCTTTTGAGAATTTATTCTTACTGATAAATAAATGATCGATAAATGATAAAAGACAAAAATAAAGTATACAAGTGTAATAAAGTATAGAAAAGTTTCGTCGTATTTCTCGAAACTTGATTTAACATAATGCACAATTGGGAATTTTTGTCAAGAATAATAAGCATTTCTTTCTATGTCTCACTTTCGTGATATTTGATAAAAATTTTAAAGGATCGTGTACATGTTCTAATATTTCGTGCACTAATATTTCACTAATATTTCGCAAGACATTAAGATGACGCACTATGGTACTTTGAAAAAAATTGAATATACAAAATCAAATTAATGCTACGAATGCAAACATGAGATCCACTTTCTCTACATCAAACAGATAGACTTACATGTATTTTCTGTAATAAGTCCTATAATCGTAATTTAAATCAGAATTATTAAAAATTTATACAAAAAGACTAACAATAAATCTTAAATATTAAAAAATTGTATTTTATCAGAAGAATTTATCAAAACTTCAAATTGATTATCGATAATAATTTTAATAATCAAGAAGCGGATTTTATCTAAAATAGAAAAAGAAATTGAAACGTGTTGAATGCAATGTAAAATCTGTGATCCATTTATACTTTTCTCAATGACAAATTGTAAGCCAATCAATTGTCAATTACTATTGACATTTTATTAATTATAAGGATGAAAAAATTAAAATAAACACGTATAGATAAATCGATATTAATATTCTATATGTGTCACAATTGGTTCATTTTATTTTACAATTACATATTATATATATATCTTTATATATATATATATATATACACACATATTTTCATATATATGTATACATATACTTTTTTGCGACACACTCCATCACGATTTGCGATTTCGAAGATATCCTTGCACAACGATATAACAATACTTATATTCATGATCACTATATTACCAGTGATTTTCCTTTTTTCTTTAATTCGATATACATATATGAATATATGTATATATAGGTATATCAAAAATATCCTTAGTAAAATAAAGTATTTATATATATACATATATATGTATGTATGTGTGTGTGTGGTTGTGTATTTATATATATATATATGTATGTGTATATGTATATACACATATATACATGTATATAACATATTGTCACGTTCTTTTCTTTATATATAGTACACTGTCTGCATATTTTATATATATATATAATAACAGACATAGGGTGCTTTCCATTTGATGACTTGTGTCATTAAATGGAAAGCATCCATAATATACTACAATATAATTAAGAAAGCACGTATATACAATATATGTATAATATGTATATACATATACATATATAATTAATATACATATAATAAATCTATGCTTTTATTAGTACATTTGCACGCGTTTAAGCGTACATTTATTAAATGTGTTTGTGTTTTATGTTTATATGTAAATGTGAATACACGAGTGTACGCGAAATATGTGTATATATGTTAATTACGCATATTGAATATTTTTGCGATAAAATGGATACTTTATTTCGCGTATTTATACTCGTGTAGGGTATATCTACAGTTCTTCAATTTTTAAAAGAATATCTATGTACACATTGGATAAAGAGGAATCATTTTTTTCGCAGATGCAAGATTCTCTCGCACAGAATTGTTTTTACATGAAACTTTATAGTTTTATCAAAATACAACAATTAAATATATTACCGATTCAATTAACAAATAAGTGACATCTTAGAAAAGAAATAAAACAATATAAATATATTAAAAAATAACATCTCAGAAATATTTGTCTACAAGAGTATCATACATAATAATATACCTTGATTGTAAATAATTAGTATAATGGTAAAAAGGTTGTCTTATATTTATTTTTTTAAACTTGCAAGCAGTTAGACACTAAAATAATCCATATTAGCAATCCATAATCATATATGTGAATGTCTGATTATAATGTATGATAAAAAAATCATTAAGAGTGAAACTTTCTTCTGTGATCCAAGCGCAAATAGAACCGCGTCAAATTGACAAATATTTTGATATTTCTATTTAGACAAATAAGTATATGAATAACGCAAAGTAATAAAACAATTGCGACAATAATGATGACAGAAAATCATAATTAGAATAATCTGCATCAATAATAAATATTTCTTACAATATAAAAACTATAACAACTATTTGACACGTTACTATCGATTGTTCAAAGGCATATTTCAGTTTTTGATAAAGCGAATGATAAAGTTTTCTGCTAATTATTTGATACGAACAGTGCGAAGAGAATCTCGCATATGTGTAACAGGAACGTGAAGTGGTGTAGTGTGATAATGATGTGCATTGAATGTCAAATATCGAATGATAGATGTACGCAAAAAGAAACGAAAAGAGAAAATCCTCACAGTCTCACGCACATCTCGATCGTCGATTTTTACCGTCCGATCGTTCGCAATCCTACAAACGAGTTGAACGCTTCAACTCTATTATATTATAATAAGTTTTCATTATAAATCGATTAAAAACTAGAATAATGTACTCTATCGGTCTATATGTACAATGCGTATTAATGATAAGTAACGTAATAAATAAGCTCAATAAGAATGTTAAATCTACGCTCACTTTGCATCTATTCGATTCCCTTAAAAGTTTAACACTTTGAAAAGCTTTCCCTTCAAATTGTTATTTAATTATTTATATTCTTGTCATTACGCTCCTAAAGAGCAGGCCAATATTATATTGTATAATATACATTTGTTCGAGTCGTTCTCGCGAACACCCAAAAAGGATTTTTATGTAGATAAAATATAATGACTTGCACCACTAGCATGCAATTGCCGCATGACTATTGTATGTCCAATTCTCTCTTTAAACACGGTAAGAGGAACGAATTAGCAATAACAATTATTCAACCAGACAAGATTCGATATATATTTTCATGCTCTCTTTTCCCTTCCAACTACCAATTTCCTTTTTCAAAAAATAGATATGTTCGATATGTTGATTAAGAAAAAAAAAATGAAGTAAGCAAATTGAATAATATCACCTTTATAATTTAAATCTTTCCATGTGATAAATCATAAAGGAGCCTACTCATTTAATACACACATTTCCCACTACGATTCTATTATAATTAACTAAATATAGAGAAAAAAGAAAAGACGCAAGCTGTACCTTTAAATCAAAATCGATGCAATGCTGTTAAAGTGATGAATTTCTTCTACGTATGTGTAGGACATTCGATAAATCGATGATATAGCCAGTAATAAGGAAGCGATCCTTCGTGAGAAATCATCGAGAAAAAGATATAATTTTTTCTGATTGCGCAAAAAAATCGTTTTCAATTAATTTTCATAAAAGAATTTTCAATAAAATTACAAAATCCCAAAAATACAAGCGCATCTACTTAATTGTATTTGAAAATAGTAATTACAAGTAACAGCGTCTAATTAGAAAGACTTCTGCTTGGGGAATCATCTTATTATGGTCCTCTACTCCTTTTATAATACAAACGTTCTAGATTTTGAGATTTTATTCTTTTTGTATTGTTACTGTAAATTTCGGCCTTTAATCTTTCTATCGATTTTTCTTCACGAAAGATAACTCTATTTGCGAATTGTACCAATACTTATTAGAGACTCGCAGGGTATGTACCTACGTTTACCGCATCGAGAATCCGAATCTCATATGCATAATTACGTAATTAATGTAACGGTTGTAAAGTAACGGTTTCTCACCTACCTTCTGTCGCTTTAGGCACTTTCTGTGAAAACAGCATTGTTTAATACGTTTTTCATTAATGCATTTTATAGCGAAACTTTGGTTGTTATATATGTATAATATATCTCGTTAGAATCCAAGTATCTCAATTTCCTCGAATTATCCTATTAATCTATCTACAAGTTTGTGATTACGATCGATGCAACAAATATAAATCGCTATAATTTGTCCCGTCTTAACCGTAACATAAAATCAATGTGTGTGTTTTTGAGCGTTCAGGCTCAGTAAGTGCATCACAATGCGCTCACATAAGGCAAAAATTGCTCTCAGAGCATTGACCATAATTTTCAGTATCATTTTGCTTCACTTTGGCGGTAATTTCGAGATTTGATCGATGTCAACGCGTAAAAAAGCGTACAAATACAATTTTGTATAATCGACCTTTCGTCCTTACCGCTGTGTTTTCTTCTTTTAAAAAAAGAAGAAACAAAGAAAAAAGAGACTGCATACATACAACCGTCTACTTACGTCTCTCATTCTTATTTTTCAGCGGATCTCGTGACAGTTTGCGGTATTACCGTCAAAGATTTCGGGATTTTCGGCAAAATCGGAATTGGAGTGCTTGTTGACGTCGGCTTGGTTGTCACTTGGATCGACTTGGGCAGATTGAGGTTGTGAAGAATATTCTGGCTGGTTGTTGGACTATTTTCATTCGTGCAAGTAGCGGTACGCGTCATGTCGCATATCAGTGGCTCAAAATCACCGCGGCTTTGACGATTCAACATCTCTTGCTGCATTCGCAAGTGTCTCTGAAATTGCTGATGGTGGCCGGGAACGGCAATTTGTGTCTTTTGATATTGCGGCGATCTGAAGCTTCCACTAGTCGACGATCCGTTGTTCGTGCCGGTAACAGGTTTGTCGTTAAATTTCTGCCGTTTGAATGTTTGCATTCGCTTCATGTCTGACTCGCACAATTGAAACACCTTACCGCCGCTGCCGTAAACAGAGGACAAACTTGGACTGTCTTTCCGTTTGACATTGCCGCCACCGTTGGTTGTCGCAGTAGTTCCGCTGCTATTATTATTGCCACCGCTACTGCCACTACCACCACTGCCACTGGCACCGCCATCGCCACTACCACCACCGCTGCCGCTAGTAGATGGTATAGTCAATCGTTGCAAATTTGGAGGAGACTTTTTTATGATCGACACCCCCGAGCTGAGTTTAAGCATTCGCGGTGAGTTTATTTTGGCCGAATGCGATGACGTCGCGCTGCTAGTCAATGGTCTGGATATCAAACTTGTACCGGGCACGGATAATCTGTCCTTCTCCAAAACGTAACCACCGCTCAAACGGCGCGAATTACTGTACTCTGTTGCGATCGGTTCCATTATAGGTTCATCCATTTTCTCTGGACCTTCATACGATATCAATCTGTTTTGCACCGATGTAGAGTAGTTGATCGCATTTCGCGAGGCGTTTGGCGCAAGTATTAGATCACCAGCTCTGTAATATTTCTCCAAAAGGATCAAATGTCGCAGGAAGGAGCTTTGGTTGCCGTACGGTCGCTGCAACTGCTGCCACAGATGCTTGGTCTCGCGATCATACTGGATCATCGTTGCACATTTCTCCCATCCTTGTGGCGTAACTTCGCGCACATTCTGGAACTCGATGTTTACATGAAGATTCATTTCCTCCTCGCCTGGAAAGAGCGTTCGTACGCTGATGGAAGGATTTGCACCGAGTCTCTGCACCACAGGCGCTATATCGTTATTGTTGTTACTGTTATTAAGTCTCGGCCTCTTTGGCAATCGTGTCAAGGTAACCTCATCCATTCCGAGTGTCATTCCATTCGCCATCATCCCGTCGCATAGCGAGGAGATCGATGTGCTTGACGTATACGAATGTAGATCAAGAATCTTGCGCTTTTTCAGGTTCTCCACTGTGTTCTCGAGATACTGAACGTCCATACCATCAGTCTCGTCGTTATTCGACTTGGGGGCGCGATTCTCGTTACCCATCTCGGAGCTGCATTCCATCGTACTCTCATTCTTGTTTGGTTCCGGGGTCGATTTGTCCGACGTACCGCTTGTTGTACGTTCCGGAGACTTAGAGCTTCCACTTTTAACCTGTAAATTTTTAATGCTTTTCTTACTCTTCTTATCCTTGGTCTGATTCACTTGATTCATCTGTTGCGACAAATCGTCATCGGCGACCTCGTCTTCGATGTCGATTCCAAGATTACTCAGGACCCTGTACATTGGAAAGTACTTCTCGTCAGATACTTGTTTTTTTCGATCAAGTTTCTTTAATCTTTATGCTTGATATCTCTATGCTATATGTTAGAGATCACGCTGAGCCTATATACTCACCGTTTTCGATAATTTTTGCAGAAGGTCTTATGAGTCGAACTCATATTTTCGACCTCTCTGTACTTGAGTTGCAACTGCGCGAAGTAACGACATAACTTGCACACGAATGTACCGGCCGCTAATAAGACGAGGATTCCTTGTTGATTGAGCTTGTGATTTAATTCGTCGATCTCTGCGATATTCAATGGGTGAGTAGTTTGTCGAACGAGTCGGCGTTTGCAGAGCGCGCAAGTCAAGAAGTGTACGATTTTCTCGTAATGATTAACACAGAACGACATTGTGGTGTTTTGACTCGAATCCCAGTCTATATCGACCTGCAATAACAATATTTCTCGTATGTATGCATAAATCGACACGCCATTCATTATTAGATATATAAGCAATCGAGTTACAAATATTAACCTGATTCTGAATGCCAGTTCTTATCTTGAGCAACCAACGGCGTTTAACGTGATGCCGCGTGGGATCTCGACATTCACGAATTGAACACTTTGACATCATTAATTGCCTGTGTTGTTTCTGTGGCTTCTGCTGCATGTTTGCTGGGCTAGTGTTCGCCTAAAAAAGCAAGATTTTAGGCAAGTTTTCAGTGAGAAGTATCAAAATTAATTATACACTTAGTGTGTATGTTAATTTATAATACAAAATGTGAGTAAAGATTTATAAATTATATAAAATATAATCTTCATAGAGAAATAACGAACCTTTCTATCAACATGACGATAGCATGCGTCGCACAGGCACGAATCTTTTGTAAGGTGTCTCTCTATGTTCAAGATCTTTTTGCGTCTTTCATCAGATTTTATTTGAGCTAAATGCATTGGCGTGTCCAAAGAACCAAACTTGCCAAAGCAATAGCAACATACGTCGGCACACACGCGCCCAGGATGTATAGAGAAAGAAGATGATTTCTCTGGAATAACAAGCGACTGACGATCCTTAGGCGTAGCTTCCTCATTATCGTCATCTACGATAATAAAATTGACAAGTTAGGTAATATTTTGTCAAATGTTGCGTTTAAAATTTTTTTTCTGATTTAGGTAATGTAAACACGGCGATATTAGTGAGAATGCAAAAGGTAGCAGGTGATTTTTAATTTGAAAAGCAAACAGCATAAAAAAATAGCATGCATTGTTATAAAAATTAGGCTAAAGTGTAGTTTTTGGAACTAGTGGTCTGTAAAACAAGTGTTGCACAATATTCCATATCAAATTGTAAAAAGATAAGAGAAACATAATTGTTTTTCAATTGAACCATATACCACATTAAAGATTTTGCATAGTACACATTGTATTATTAATCGTCTTAAGCATAGTAAGTAACTTTACAGACAATGGAAGAAAAAAATGAACGTGGGACGTTAATAATTTTAATTAATCAAGTATTCTCTAAACTATCTGAAATGGAAATGTGAACAATCACTTACTATACTGCACTAGTCTAAATTATCAGCTAAAATCAAAGAAAATGTGAGATTTTTGGAAAAAGGTAACCAAGGAAATAATAAGTAAGATTATCAATTTAGTTATTCCCGCAACCAGGATTACCGCAAGAATGTCTGTGGTTAGTAGTGAACTTTCGGTTCGCACCAGAGCTGCTATCTCCCAAACCACTGGTTCCAAACTGAAAAAAAAGAAATAAAATATAATTGGATTTTGATAAAAAATATATAATCAAATTAACTAACTCATTAGCTTACTATTCAATTCCCAAATATAATTCTCATTATCAGCTCTTTTAAATTCTTGTTTTTCATACGCGTAGAATTGAAACAGAAATCTCAAAATTCAGAAATCGTGTCATGAAGCGCACGCGTTCTGATATGTGTATAAAAAGGATAAATCTCGTAAAAAGTGTAATTAGCATTACTAAAAATTTATCACTACATCGACAATTAAATACGATCGATGTTACAATTTTAGAATCAAATAAAAAAACAAAAAAAGAAAAAAAAGGAGGGATTAAAGGAAGATAAATGTAGTAAGAAACAATGGCTGCGTTCAGCAGAAAAAGCAGCTTTGCAACTATTGTAAAATTCTTTAATACGATCGGTCTTGTCCTTAATTTGTTACTGGATTTAAATATATAAACTAATCATATTCAAAAATTTTAGAACAGTTGCAAAGTTCCTTTTTCTGCTGAACGCAGCTATCGTATGATAAGCGAATGAGTTACATTTTTTCTATACGAGCGAGCAAAAATTTCAAGTCTCACCTCCTTTTGAATGGTGTAGAATTCGGGTGAATCACCCTCTCCGTCTCCACGTCCCTGCTGCTTGAGAACCATTTTCAATGGAGATCGCGATCCTCTTTTGTCCTTGTCTTTCTCCTTTTGCGATACTCTGATGATCGTCTTTAAAGTACCTGTAGATAATTGTTCCTTCTTCTTTTGCTGATTTTGTCTCTTCGCGGCCTCTTCTAAAGACTCGAGTCCTAATAATCGCAAAATGGATTCTTTCCTCTCCTTATCTTCAGGCGTTTCTAAAATCTTCGACGTACCGCTGTTGAACGATTCGCCGGACGTGGAAGTTTCGTCGGAATCCTTGTGCGCGAGTTCCGGTGTCTTGAGAGCCTTGCGTTCGTTCTCCAGTATATCTATATTGCCAGATGTTTGTTGCGACACATAATTCTCGGATAGATTTCGTGAGAGTTGTCGTTCCTCGTTCTTGCCGACCTTTGCGCCAACGATCGTTTCGATATCATTTTCCGATTTGCTGCGTAAATTAGGATCTTTGTCGACTTTGTCCACCAATCCACTTTGTCCACCTTGCTCGAAGAATCCACGAAAGCTATCCGTGCGCTCATCGCTGGCGCTACCGTATTTACTCAAGAATGATCTGTTGTTCTCATTGATTTTGGCAACCTCGTTGTCCAGCAGAGTTTCCTCTTTATTCTGTTGATCGGACCTTCGCAGATCTCGCTTGACTCGTTTGGTCTTGGAACTGTTGGATAATTCCTCTTTGCGTTTTTTCACCTCTCTACCGCGACGGCTGCGAGCTTGAGACTCGAGTTCGCCGACATCTAATTCGTTGTTCAATGAATCATCTACATCTTCTGTCTTCTGAGAACTTTCGGCATCATCCACCGAGCCCTGTATCTCATTAGCGTCGTTCGATACACCAGAAATCTGCGTTTTTTGAATCGCTTCGAATTCTTCCTTGATTTTTACGTTGTCGGCGTGTTCTCGGTTGCGAAATGCGGTTTGCTTAGTTTCAAGCCTCTTCTGTTTATCACGAGTTCGTAATACTCTCTTGTTTTCTTCGTTAAGAAGTTTTCGTTCATCAGGATTTTTACCGTCCAAGAACTTACTGCTTTGATCTGCTATTAGAGTAGCTTCATCATGTTCTATTTTTTGTTCTGATGTACTCTCGTCCGTGTTTGATATAACGCTAGATTTGTTAAATTCTTTACTACTATCATGGTCGAGATCCTCCTTAGTTTCAATGTTCAGTCGATCAGAGGTGCACTGTACAGACGAAGAATTTACAGAGCTACTATTTGAATCACAGTTTACAGGAGTTGGTACGTGTAATAAATTATTGTTAACTTTTGGACGTTTTGCGCTTTGCGTCGTCTTACAAGATGCATCGTTGTCTCGTAATAGCTCAGTTGTGTCAGACTTCCCGTCTAAACTTTTGCTTGGTGTTTCGTTTGTGTCATCGACAGCTGATCCTAATAGCAAAGAGGTCTCAGGTGCTTCTTGATTATTTTGAACCTCCGGCTCCTTATCCAATACCTTTGTATCAGACATCATCTCTTTATTTCGTATCGTGTCATTTGTAATATTTGGTAATGGTTTGGCAGAGTGGTCTTCCGCTACTAATCTTTCTACCTCACGAGATATACTTTCCAATGTTTCTGCTTCTTCTGAATTATCTATAACGTTCAGAGAGATTTCAATTTCTAATTCCTCTGTTTCTTTTGCTTGTACATGTTCTTCTGCAAGTCTCTTCTCTGTTTGCTCAGGGGACATCGACGCAGATACTGGTAAACTTACAATATCATCATCCAAAATTTGATCCTCTGAAATCGTTTCTTCGTTTGTAGATTTTTGTATATCCGTTACAACATCCTCCATATTATCCGATCTTGGAACTGTTTTATTTGGTGTCCTATTCGATTTTTTCGTTTCATTATTGCTGACACTATCAGTAAAATTTTTATCATTGATTCTCGGAGACTTCCTCGTAATCTTCTTATTTTCGTCTAATATCTTCGACTCGGTGCTACTGACATTGGCGCCACTGGTTGTACTGCAACTAACGTTTTCTTTTTCTGGTTCATCTACATTCTTATACGATTGTTCCGCAGCATTACTATTATTTATATTACATGTAGACTCGCAGTTACTATGTACGTCGTTGATTCCATCATTATCGGAGGACTTGTTTTCTTGAACATTCTGCGAATGTGTCTCTGCTTCCCCAATATCAAACTTGACTAGTTTCTCTTCAATCTCTTTGGCAGTGTCAGCCACTTTTGGTACTGAATTTTCTGAATTTTCTGACGTGATTTCATTTGTTGTAACCGTGGACTTATCCTCGTCAGTATTGTCTTCCAGTCCCATTTTCTGAGACTCCGTACTGAGTGGTGCAACAATTTCTTCAATCTTAGGCACGTCAAAGTTTTTACTTAATCCAAGACCTTTTTCCGGACCAAAGATCTTATTTTCGATGGATTTTGCAATATTTAATTTAATGTCTTCAATCATTTGATCTATTTGCGATTTTGACATCGAATTGCCGTCTGATTTATCAGTGCTATAAAAGGAATTGACTGTTTTCTTCATGTCTATGTTTAAACTACTTCTGCGACCTTTAGATTTGTCTGTGAATTTGGCTAAAATATTGTCCCTTTTCATTTGCTCGAAATTATTGAGTTTCTTTGAATCTTCTTGCGTTTCCGTACATCTGGGCACTATTCGCACGTCTTCGATTTTAATATCATCGTCTTTCGTCGCTTCGCATTCCGTAGTTTTAGCTTTAGTTTTAGAACGTAGTGTAGGTCCGGTCTCGCCTGTCCTGTCTGCGCGATCGCTGTTATTGTTGTTTTCTATTTCCGATCCTGTCTCAATATCCTCTTCGGAATTAAACGCTTCATCCTTAGAACAAATCTCCTCTTTGCTCGATGCTGCAATATTTTGTGATTCATTACAACCAGGATCCGAAAAGCAAGAGTCGATATTTATATTACAATCCGAGATATGTTCGATCGAATTATCTGAAATAACAGTTCCATCCGAATTTGTCCTGTGCCGCTTTTTAGGATCGTTATCTGCGGAATTTCCCAAATCTGACAATTGACGCTGCTTTCCATTTCGCAAACTTCTTTGAGACGGTTGCTCGATATATCCGATTTTCGATCTTTTTCTCAACTGAATGGCATTCTGAAGTCCTTGATCCGTTTCTATAGACTCTCCGTCCGATGTACCTTTGGTGTCATCGGTGTCGGGTTCTTTCTTTATCTCGATGTCGCAGGCGATATTTTCATCTACCAACATTTTCTTACTCCTTTTCGCCTTTCCTTCAGCCTTCTCTGTAACGCTTTGTTGACTTTCAACTTCGGAGTCGCTTAACATTGAAGCAATGACTTCGTCTATGGTAAGATCGATAGAATTCTTGTTATCTAAAATCGTCTTTGGAAATTTTTCAACACTAGTATTGCTTCTTGCACTAGTACCGCAATCTAATTCCTTGCCAGTGCTCTTCCGGTTTTTTCCACTCTTGTTATCAGTCTCCGTAACTTTTACAAGACTGGAACTGTTCTTCTTCAAGTTCGTTAACTTGACTGTTTTGGCACTCTTAGACAAAGAATCTGGACTTTCCGTTGTCTTTCCTTTCTTGCCAAGTTTCGGACTGACTTTAGCACTCGACGCAGCACCAGCTTCTTCCTTATTTTGAACGTCAGATTTGGTTTTTTTGGTCCTGAGATTACTCTTGGCACTTTTACTTGGTGTTTCAGTTCCTTTGCCTTCGTTGTCTCCGTTGTTTGTCTGATTTTCTGAAAATTTCTGAGCGATATCTGCTGCCTTGGCGATCGAATCTTCCGGCTGTCGAACTTTCTTCGCACCCTTGGCACCTCTCTTAATGTCAGGAGCTATCCTGTTGGTCACTTTCTTGGTAACCTTGGACTTGATAAGATTTGCCTTGGTTGCTCTTAGGTTCTGTTTACGTTTCAGATTTTTAAGAGCATTCCTACGCGGTAAGCTTGCCTCTATTTTTACAGGAAGTTGACTACCTGTCGCTACTGTATCAAAAATCTCTTGTGCCGCAAGCTGCTGTTTTACATTCAGCAATGACTTGCCTTTCTTATTCTTGACCTCATTGGATGGCAAGACGGAATCGTTACTCGCCTTCTGTTTCGATTTGGAAGGCGCTAAGGGTTTCTTTTCCCTGGATGCCATCTCACTTCCACCCACATTGGGCTCCTGTAACGTCATTTACATTGTACTTTCTCAACAATTATCTAAACTCATCGTTGACAAATTATTTGGCAAATTATTACAACAATAGTAAACTGTTTATAAAATTACTACATGTAGAAAACAATCTCGAATGACTCAATGGAAAAATCGTTGAAAGAGAGAAAGAGAGAGAAAGAGAAAAAAACTTGAAGCAAAACACTTAGTAAAAGACAAAACGATGATTACGAAAAGAAACTATATGAATATATGATATTTGTAAATATCCATGAAAAGATGGACTAGCGTAAAAGTAAAATGGCGAGTCAAAATCCACGTTTTGCAACGGCAAGGAGCCGTAGCGTGCGCGCGGGCGCGCGATACCATTTCGCGGTGTGAAACGCCGCACAATTTAGCGAGGCATAATCGAGGGAGAGTGCGAGAGAGACATCGACGGAAGGGCAACAGCGAACAGGGAGCTAGAAAAGTGGCTGCATGACGCGACGCAGCGTCGAGTCGGAATAGACGGAAAATAGGAGAGAGGATAGCGGGGTTGCTAGATGCGGCCCTGGCGACCAGAAAAATTACGTGACAAACTTTGCGTTAACACACACGAATGCACGGAGCGCCTCGCTCTGTACGCTCAACGCTCAGCGCTCAGCGCTCCGATAGCTCGGCTGACTCGCTCTCGCTTCTCTCGCACGGCTGAAATATTTCGCGCGATATCTCGGCCTACGTTAATCCGTTCGCGACAATTTCGCGCTCGCGAGAAAGCGCGCGTCACATGCTAACTATCAAGCCGAGAAATCCGCTCGAGACTCTTCGGGAAGGTCGTGAAATCGTCGCGCGAAATGGTGATGAAAAAAATCGCCACGAATAAACAAAAGGTCGAAGCTCGGCTCGAACTTTCGGGATGGTATCTCGTCGCGACGGGCCCGAAACGGCGATCGATCGCAGGCCCTCTTGCGATCCCGACGACGGTACTCACCTTGGGGACTGAAAATCCTGCCGTAGGTCCGTGATGATCGCGAATAAACGCGAACAACAATCCCCGTGAAAAGAACAGTCCCGTTGCAGGGTGTCTATACGCCGTCCCACAATTTTCCAGCTACCGCCACCTGACGGCCATAGAGTGCGACTTGTCCCAGGAGCATAGTCCGTTCGCGATAACAAGGCGTTACTTGCTCCGCTTGGTTGCGATCGCACCCTGCCACGGATCTCGTCACTTTTCACTAGGTTAAAGATTTCACCTGGTTTCGCCACCCCCGGACCGATCGTGATGGTAGACACCGATGCGATCGCGCCACCGACTCTCGACAACGATGATACAAGTTGAAAGAGAGCACCGTCGGACGACGTCGGTCGTCGCGACGCCGGCTACCGGGAGAGTAGCGACGATGGCCACTAGTTACGTTCACACCTCACTTCACTTCGCTGATCGCTTCACTTCACTTTATCCTGCCGCGTCGCGTCACCACCTCGCGTCACCCCGCCTCCAACTCCACCACTCGGGTCGGGAAACGAAACGCTACGGTACATGCGCGCTAACTGACCCCGCGTTACAGGTTACAGTACTTTACAGAGCGTGGATCTTGTACACCGTAAGCACACACCGTAGACCGTAGCTCGTAGCGTGGCGAGCGCTGGCTGGCGCTGGCTAGCGCGCACGTTCACGTTCACCTACCTCTCGTCATCCGGTCGCTGTCGACCCGTCGACGTCGTCGACGGCAGTAACGGGCCGCGCGAGTCTGATACTCCGACGAAAAAAAAATTAATATCACGATAGCGCCGCGAGTTGGCACGCGGTTGCCCGCGATACGAGACTCGCCGCGGTCCAGACCCTCCAGCAGGCCAGACTCGGCCCAACTCGGCTGCAGTGACGAACACTGACGAATAGTGACGAGTTAAGGCGAGAGAGAGAGAGAGAGAAGTACAGGGAGGACGCGTTTGCGTCCGCGCCCGTCTCGTTCGTACGATGCTCATCTCAATGGCCGCCGACGGCGCCGACCCTTATTTACTACAGTTTTCAAAATGGCGACTCTTCGGATTCTCGCATGTGGTAACCTCGTCGCGGTCTCGAATTCTGTACAGTTGTTGAATCGCGTCACGACCACGCGAGTCTCTCAAGTATGTGTCGGGTTTCTCCAGACGATTTCACGCAATTCTTTACGTCCTTTTTTCGTTATCTTGGGATAATTGGAACAATTTCGTTCAAGAATCTTTTGCGTGGTTGTCAATTTTGTTTGTAGTTTCCGACTCAATTCTCCCAAGATTTCTTGTATGTTACAGTTATACGAGTTGTTTAATTGTATCGGTGAATCTTAAATGAAATGATACATATTATTGTTATTTACTTTTACAAATGTGTATGAAAATTGTAATTTTTATAAGTCTAGGATGAAAATGCAAACTTTTTGATATCTTTCTTATCTAATAATGCAAAATCAATTAAATTGATGACAAAGTTGATTGATATTATAAGAAATGTAAAGTTCCTCACAAATCATTTGCATTTATTTCTAGATTCAACAGAGATGGAGTAGTTACAAATCATCTTCAAAATATAAGACACCTGAAGATTACACAGATTACGATATTACCAAAGATGAAAACGAATGGAAATATATAGAGCGTTTACTTCCATACAAAATTATACCGAAACCACCAACTACTGGAAATAAATTCCCATCTGGCTATAAACCAGCATCTGGTATGACAATTATGAAATATATTTTATTTACATGTTTCATTTTTTGCATCAAAAATACATGAACTGAAATTTCATTTCGGAATAATATATTTTTTAACAGCTTCGCCTAAGGATAACCCCTACTTCATAGAACGTACGAAAAATTATATGCAGCCTGTGTATTTGTATAGAAATCCCAGAGGAACTAAAAGAGTTACAGAAATTACTAGAATTCAAGGAAATATATGGGCTTTGGAACGAGACATGAAGGAATATCTACAAGAATGCGTGGGACATAAAATTGCTAGCCAGATAAACGAATTTGCAGGTTTAATTAAAATTAAAGGTGACTATGTTAATCGTGTTAAAACATGGATGAATACAAAAGGTTTTTAAAAATAACTGGTTCTCATAATAAATTATACTTTGTAAATCTACAATAAATACTGAATCTTTGTTACAAAATATGTTATTGTATATTTAATATTGTTTCGTAAAATTATTCTAATGCCTTGTAATTGTTACTCAATTATAGAATCGTATCTCATGTTCCTCATTTGTCAACATGCAAATATTTTTACTTATTGGTGAAAATAGGAAACATAATTTTAGGACTTTAACAATATCCAATTTATTTCTGTGAAAATACATGTGTTTGTATCACAATATCAAAGAAATTATCCGTACATCTTTTTAAAATGCATTAAGTATGTGTTAAGTACATATATGTTGCATATATAACAATTTTTAATTAACTCTCAATATAAATATACAAATATCAAAATCAAAATACAATATCTTTCATATGAATTCCAAATTAAATCATTTCAACAAATATATATATATA
>NW_017305885.1:652824-655064 GCF_001594115.1 Trachymyrmex septentrionalis
TTTTTCATAAACTTAACCTAGAGTGCAAAATATGGATATCTTTCTCTACTTGTGCATGAATATATCTTTTCTTATTCGAGATTCATTCAATTTGAATTAACAGCTCGTACTAATTGTAAGAATGACAGAGATAAATAAAAAAACAATGAAAAATATCGTGTTATCGAGATGAAAATAAATAATTTCTTGAAACTTTCCAGATGATATATAAATCTTAATATGTACTTTTATATATTATATATCGTATGTGCGTGCACATATATGTACATACACGATAAAATCTTGTATATATTTTGGAAACTAAAAATACATATGAAGCAATATATGCCTATGGATGTAAGAAATTTTATATTAAGATAGAGAGAAAGGAACATGTATTTAGGCAAAAGAGATCTCAGGTGATTATTTTAAATACAGGGTTTTTAAAGAGCGCATGTAAATCTTTTCTGATATTTTATCATTTCTTTAGATTTATTTCATTCGAATAGATTTTTCTGTTTTTATTTTGTCTCCTTATTTGATGCAAGATTTTACTTGAAAACTTTTCCTTGATTAAATTTACGTCCCTCTTTGTCCGTGCCAACCCAACTGAAATATTGTTCGACCAATGTTTTTGTTTCGTCCTTAGATGGATCAAGCTTTGTCCAACTATAAGATTCGAAATCCACTTGCCAATCTGGACTCAGCTAGAGAAAAAGAAAATATTTTTACATTTTAACACAAATATTCTCTATATATTTCATTTAAGTGCTCCTATAAAACTTACTGTAAAAACAAGGTCTTGTCCTCGCCAGACCCAAATGCCACTGATCGTATTGTCATTGTCTTCCCCGAATATACAGCAACTAGCAAATGCACCTTTTCTCAATGAATCTAATCGTTGATACATACCACTGATTAAATTGCAGGACATGAAAACCTACATAAACACAAAAGCACGCATATTAATGATTATAAGTATACTGTTTAATTTTTTAAATACTTCTCAAACATCTGCATACCTTCGTTAATTCATTATTATACTTATATTCGCTAAGCCAAATACTATAATTTTCCGAATCAAACTTTTGCCAGAAGTAAGGAATTGATTTAGATTCATCTTCGTTAGAGTAAAATCGTTTAAAATCATCAAGGTCGAATGAGCTTTTAGGCATCGAAGCAAAGGGATTCTTTTTTTTCGGCTCGGCGGCTAAAGCCTCCTCCGTTGCGTCAGCTTCATCTTCTACTGCTGCAGTCTTTTCCGTTACAACTTTACATTCTTTCTTAGACTCCTTAGTTTCCTTTTTAGATTCCTTTTCTTTCTTTTCTTTTTTCGAACTCTGTACAAGATAATAATTTACTAATATATTAATCTTTCTTTTGTGACAATTATATATTTTCATTGATATATTAACCTTTCCCTGAGTTTCTGCAAATTTCTTAGGATCATATTCGATAGTCTTATCCGCCAATTTAAAGGCACCGATTACAGCAATGGATTCAGGTTGATAAATGACCGTTTGGAACCATCGATTTACATTCTGGTAAGGCTTACGTAATTCCGGCTCAAGAATATATTGATACAAGTGTAACAATGTCATAGCTACACAAATATCCGCCAAAGTCAATCGTTCTTCTACTAAGTAAGTTCGTGTAAGCAAATGAGAGTTCAAAGCAGCGAGTGCTTTATATATATCTTCTTTAGCATGCTCCACAGTCTAAAAGAAACCATATAAATTCAACTAATTAATGTTACATTAGCATTTTATGTCATAACTTTACATATGCATGCATATTTGTATCAAGTAATAAATGTATGTATATACAATATTATAAAAGCACATGCCTTTTAAATGCACATGCTTTTTATGTAAGTATTATATGCATAAACTTTAATCTACCTCTCTGTGTTACAAAGAATGGCTATGTTGTGCCAATTTTGCCTTTGAAGGAGGATACATGTAATCACGTATGCAAAATTAAATACCTAATGCAATATGGAAAAAATTTACAGTAATACCTGTTTATGATATGGCATTATTCCAAGTAAAGGAAACACCCAAGCACAGCTGGCAGGAAGAATTTCAGAATCAGCGAATCCTAACCATTGGATAACCAACGCACGTTCAATATCAGTTTTCCCTCTCAATTGATCATTAGCCACTATAAATATGGCACACACACACACACACATATATATATATATATAGATAGATATATATATATATATATATATATATATATATATATATATATATATA
>NW_017305885.1:655164-666797 GCF_001594115.1 Trachymyrmex septentrionalis
CATCGCATGTTTCAAATGCTGGAACCTTAAATAATTTTATATATATTGAAAGATATGTCCTATTATATTACAATGTATTCAAATAGCAGCTAAAAATGAGAAAAGTTGCTCCTATTCCCACCCCATCCTTCTTTCCTACTCTTCTTTTGTTTCTGATATAAAAAAATTAATCATCTTATTATTTTATTTATATCACACAGATCTATTATACACGATTGAATATTCCTACAATAAGAATATGAGCGCCAATTCTAACCATACCATATGACTCGCTACATTTTTGTATGCCAGAATGTTTTAAATATGAAAACAATTGGAGTATAATAAAGGAACGTTCCCTGAATGGTACTTCACGATAGTTTGTTATAAACCAAAAGTACCAGTATTGACAAAGTATTTTACAGTCTCTGTCATCATACGTGACGATAGAAAAAGCGTGTTAATGTTACACTGCACAAAATAAAAAAAATTCGTACAGAAGTCGAACGAAGGTAACGCGAGTGAGTCGGCTTACCTTTCCCAACGGAAACTTCTTCAGAAACGCTTCGCTTTTGTTAGTCTCGCCAAAGACGAAGTCATCGGCAATTTTAATCTGGATGCCAGAGAATTGAGCCGCTATCAGGGCCTTGTAGGCTCGGAAATTTTCCGGGTACGTGTAAAGGATCTGAAAGAAATTCACAGTGGGGCGGATAACGCATTGTGTAGGCTTTATTTTCTGACATTCCGTCGCCAGTGTTGGCGCTTCACGGCGCGGATGCGAACCGGTGAAAAACCGCGTGAAAGTTACTTACTCCAGTCGCCATTGTATCAAGTCACGAGAAGAGGAAGTAGAAGGCCGGTAAAGATCGCCCTACTTGAACAAACGCGCATCGCGCGAAGTACGTCACGATGTGAGAATGTACTCTCGGCTGGTTGCGCCCTCACACCTGAAATTAGGCACTTTTAGTTTGAACGCGTCATAAAAGATGCGTTCCGAATAACACATGAAACGCATTATGCAATGTTTGTCTCTGTTGTTTATCGAATAATAAAGAAAGATAAAATGATACACTATATACTTCATGCGTAACTCGAAACGCACCCAATCTATGTAGATATTCATGTATTGTGATTGTTTTTTTATTAAAAAATATTAAAACAGTCGACATACTACTCATGCTCAATTACATATTACTAGGGTAACTGTCCCTATTAATGTGCCTTTTAGCCAAGTTGCTTATTATTGAATTAATTATTAAATATCGTAGCTTTAATTTTACCTACTTGCAATTAATATCGGTTTTCCAACTATTTCTTTTTCTTATAATGTTTCTTTAATCTAAAAAATGTTAATACTTTATAATGCTGTTGACAAAAATAGAAAATATGTTTTTGTTCCTATAAGGTCTGATTGCACTAACGTTACTTTGATTTTAAGCGAGGCTTAAAACTCTTTCTATCTCTGTCTCTTTTTTCTGTCGCTTTAAAACGAGACAGAGTTTTAAGTCTCGCTTAAAGTCAAAGTGACATTGATGCAACTGGGCCCAAACTTAATGAGGGCCTTATTAATGTATCCTCAATTTGCGTGCCTATCCACATTTGATTTATTTTAACATATAGTTATTAAAACAGGTAATAAGTTTAAGTTTGTTTATGTTAATATTACATAAATCATTATTTTAATTATATTTATTTCATTACACTCATAACACGATGTTCTCAGCTCCAATACAGGGCACATTAATAAGGATAAGCTTAAAATTTTGCGATACGTAAAACTGGATTCACATGAATTCCTTATATTTTTCGAAAAATATTTAAAATACTTTAATGCTTAAAAAATAAGATATTATCGATATCGTGTGTGTATGCATTAATAATTTAACTTAACAAAAAAAATATTTTTTTTTATTTATTTGTGCTAGTTTTCTTTATGGCTTATCGAAATACAAAAGCACACTAATAGGGACAGGCACAGTAATTGGGACAGTTGCTCTAGTGCAAAACTTATTATTGCTCATCAATTTATTGTTCATCTTTTAATTTTCGATGCGGTCGGAAAGTCGCAAATGATACACAAAATGATTTGTTTTGGATTGATGGTTGGATACAATAGCTGCGTTCAGCAGAAGAAAATAGTTTCGCAAATGTTGTAAAATTCTTAGATATGATTGGTTTATACGTTTAGATCCAGTGAGGAACTAACAGCAAGACCAATCGTATTAAAGAATTTTACAACAGTGCAAAGCTGCTTTTTCTGCTAAACATAGTCATTGATGTATTCTTCCAGAATGCTGATTGGATGATCTAAAAGAATACACCAATAGCAGCGAGTGCTCACTCAACTGTTGAGTTCGCTAAATGTCAATGGATACATCCAGAAGTACGATCTCTCACTGAGCACTCAATGAGCTCTTGTATCTGATAAGCATATTCCATTAGATCTAAAAAGATAGACCAAACAGGTACAAGAGCATTGACTGCGTTCAGCATAAAGTCTGATCACAATTGTGTAAACGTAGTTATGACAATTTACCAATCACAGCCAGATATTTTCCTCGTATTCAAGTGTGATTGGTCAATTCTTAAGCGAGAAGCACAGACTCTTGCATAACGCATAACACATAAAACATAAGAAATCCAATCAATCAAAGTTCTTTATTTCATGGAAAGGAAGGAAACGAAGGACTTTGATTGGTATATTTTCTTACACATTATGTATTATATATTGTAACTTTCTATTAAATTATCTTAATTTCAGCAGTGTATTTAAAGAATGATGTATTAAATTGGTATAATATATGCATTAAAATAATTAATTAAATACATATATCATGTATATGTTGCTCATATCACCAAAATTAAAATAATTTAATAAAAAATTAAAATCTGCCTATTTATTTTAATACATCATTTTGATGATATATTTTTAAAATCATATCATTACTGGTAAAGTCAGATATTTATTTATTTTTTCATCTATCTTTTATTAATGTACAACAATCAAAATAAGCGTGCAATTATTATTTATAATTCATATGTGCACGTATATCACGTGTGCACATACGTGATCATTTAGGAGTAAGGAGTGTTAAAACTACTTGTCACACATACAGCATCGAACAAAATTATTTAAATTTAGCGGAAAAGATGCCATCTTGATTTAACTCACCTCTATATCTACTAGAGGCGTTCGTTTCGACTGTTAATACCATGAGAGGTTGTCCACCATTTGATCTAACATGTCGAAGATTATTTGAAACAGTCTGGTCGGCTTGCTCCATTCTTCGCTGTTCGCTCACTGTGCGACAGTTGTACATACGTTATTTAGCGAGACGATTCTGTTAATCGAGTTGCTGTTAACCACTGTGTGTCAAGGGGACGACGCCAGTCGACGCCATGATGGTAGGTGGAACCTGTTATCAATCGGTGACTGGCCGTCTGCTTGTTTGACGTGTAAACGATCGGCACGAATTACCTAGAAAATTTGCTCCTCCTTCGAATGTGCCTTGCGCTTTTTAATACGTAAAAAATGTTGCAGGACGGAATATGTGACACCACTGACATTTTAAATAGCGTTCCTCCTAAGAAGGTATTTATGGCGTTTGTCTTTTTATCATATTCTTTGATTCTTTTATTGCCTGCTTGATAACACGCGCATTATCGCGATTGTTCTGTGCGCCCTTCCTGACTTCCCCTCCTTTATTGTCGTATTCTCGGTAATCACTCGGCACCGTTGTATCTGTTGATGGAAACTCTTTCAGACAATCCATGCTGATACCATAGACCTCTCGGATAAATCCCTGCAGGTAGACATCTCGGACGCTCTCAGCGAGAAGGACAAAGTCAAATTTACTGTACATACGAAAACAACTCTACCTGAATTCCAAAAACCGGACAATCTGGTTGTAAGACAGCACGAAGAATTTGTGTGGCTCCACGATCGATTTGAGGAAAATGAAGAATACGCTGGTTACATTGTATGTGTGGAATTTTCTGACATTGTTATTCCGACATTAATGGATATTTTGATATTTGAATGTCAGACACAATTGTAGGAATTTGCGTAAGAAGTACCAGACATATATCGGCAATAGATCCATTATATTGAAGTATTTTGTTTTTACAATATTCGTCAAGATTTAGTTAACCATTATTAAATTAAATTATTCAGAAAGTTAAATAATAAAACATGATCATACAAGAAAAAGGCACTTGTCATTAATTGTTTGACATAAAATTGAAAGAAATGATTGTGTTTTTTGGCACTCAAATGTTAAAAGTTAACTGATATTTTAATGCTAATACTATATTATAACAGATTCCACCATGTCCACCAAGGCCAGACTTTGATGCATCTCGTGAAAAATTACAAAAACTTGGCGAAGGTGAAGGAAATATGACACGCGAAGAATTTAATAAAATGAAACAAGAACTAGAAGCGTGAGTGTTTCTGTATGTCAATTATATATTAAATTGGATAGGATCTAATTTTATTAAGTTACTTTTGTGACTTTGCAGGGAATACTTAGCCACATTCAAAAAAACTGTTGCTATGCACGAAATGTTTTTGACTAGGCTGGCACATCATCCAGTTTTTCGAAATGATCATAATTTGAGGGTCTTTTTAGAGTACGATCAAGATCTTTGTGTACGAGGTAATGTTTTCGCATTTTGCAATTAATATTACGATATTTAGAAATTAAGATGCTTATAGACCATGTTTTGTTTATTTTTGCAGGAAAGAATAAGATGGAAATGTTTGGTGGTTTGGTGAAGTCGTTCTCAAAAACTACCGATGAATATTACTTGTCAGCTACTGTAAAAGACGTGAACGACTTCTTCGATCAAGAAATGACATTTCTTCAAACTTATCATCACAATTTAAGAGAAGCAACGAGATTAGCTGATCGTCAAACATCTAAACACAAAGATGTAGCGGATTCATATATAAAGATTTCCACTAATCTTTTACAATTAGCTACAACAGATACTGGAAAACTCGAAAGATTTTTAACTAAAATTGCCGAAACTTTCGAGAAATTACGAGTGAGAACATATTTCTGAATACTTTTTTTAGAATTTCTATTTTAATTAAATTAAATCTATTATAAAAATACTTTTGTTTTTGCAGAAAGTTGAAGGACGGGTAGCATCGGATGAAGATTTAAAATTATCAGATACTCTTCGTTATTATATGAGAGATACAGCCGCGGCTAAGAGACTTCTTTTCAGAAGATTGAAAGCTTTACACGAGTACGAATCTGCGAATCGTGCTCTTGAAAAAGCTCGTGCCAAAAACAAAGATGTTCATGCAGTAAGTGCATATTTTTCTGTGTGTAATTCGTAAATTTATATTTATATAATCTCTCGGCTAATTTATCATAACGAAATACAAAAATATAGGACGCAGAAAATAAATATAAATGAATATATATTTAAATTAATGGCGGCTAAATTGAACTGCAGTTATTAGATACTAGAAATTATAGTCATGTTTACAGTCATGAGTAGCATCTAATCAGAACTTCAATTTTTCTTGCTTTTCAAGGCACTGGAGGTTGCTGAGGTGTGTCATGTTGTTTGTGTCTTACATATATTTTCCGTTGTAGTGCTTAAAAAACATTAGATCTTATTGCCAACCTTTTCATTAAATGGATAGATTATCAAAAGGATTAATTAAAAATCAAGATTTAGTAAATATTCTATATAAATAAAAGAAACTATTTTGGAATTTTATATTTAGTATATTACAAATTTTATGATATTTATGAGTTTTTAAAATATAGTAAGATAATTTTATGATTCTTTTACTGGAAAAAATATAAATAAAAATATTGCAAAATTTTTACTTTTTTATTATATGCAGATGCATTTACGTGATTAATATGTAAAATATATATTTCTGAAGTTATATATTTCTGACGTTACGTTTATTAAACAAGGAAATTGGCACAAGTTAGTTGCTGCAGCACGGAAGTTATCAGAAGTATTATGCATGAATGACGGTTGCATGCAGTATATTGTCTTGATAATTTAGATAATTTAGATGATTTATGATCTGAACACTTTTATGGTAGAAATGATATAAGTTTTGCTGATGAATATTTTGTTACATAATTGCATCGAAAGTTTTAAATAAAAATGTGTGTATTTAACATTTTAATATTTTAAATTTATGTTTTTATCAATCAAGGCGGAACAAGCACAAACTGAAGCATGTGAGAAATTTGAACAGATGTCTGATAAAGGAAAAGAAGGTAAGTGAAAATAGATACAATTAGATGTCATTTACTTGGAAATTGTCAACTCACTCAATATCATTTTGTAGTAGAAAAATGAAATAAAAGAAAATATTATTTTCTATTTTTTTTTTGTAATTGTGTAACGTTTGTCATATAATTCACAAAATGATATTGATTATTCTCCGAATGTGACATTGTTACTAATGCTTTTAACGATTTTTTAGAATTAATGGATTTCAAAACTAGACGAGTAGCTGCATTTAAGAAGAATCTCATTGAGCTAACAGAACTGGAAATAAAACATGCTAAAGTGAGTATGATGTTTTTATTCTTTTAAATTATATTCAAACTTTGCAACATATTAAGAATGTATATGTTATATTCACAGTCTCACGCAGAATTGCTCAAGAAATGTTTATCTGTACTTCGGGAAGAGTGATCTAGTTTTAGCGTTGCCATGGACAAACCTATATGCATACATTCTGTATGCAGATAACAGTTTATTTAAGATTAATAATGTAATGTAATGGTACTGTAAAATACTATATATTTTTTGTTATCCAAATTTTACTAGATCTATCGTGCTTTGGAAATAAAGTATTGTATTTAAGCTGCAAAGTGACTTCGAAAATCTGATATTTACTATCATTGAGCTGTAAAATGCTATGTAAATGCTACTATTGGTTTTGCTTACTAGATAGTAAGAAACTGCGGTTTTATAAAAGTTTGGATAATACATGTGTTATAGGAAAGTAACGCACATTTGTATTATAAAAAAAGAATTAAATATTATATATAGCAAGTCCCTTTGCAGCTTCGAACTAAGAGCCTGTTACATATATATATATAAAGGAAGGTTCTCTATATTAAATATATATATATATAGAAGAGATATATATATATATATATATACATATATGTATAAATAAGAATATATCCATATGAGCATGTTATTACTATATTGCTTAAGTTTAGGACAATTTTGTGAAGGAGGGATTGCTAATATGAAAGCTCAGGATGATTAAAGTTAATATAAACAATTAGATTTTCATATATAAACTTTCCAAATTTTTATGACGATACGCTAGTCTGACAAATAATTATTCATAAATGCGTTCGTTTTAGAATTAGGAAACAAAACAATGCAGCAATGATAAAGGGGACCTTGAAACGATTTATAATAAAGTGCAATTATACTTTTCATCATAGCGTTGTAAAGCAACATCTGTATTTTCATATTCTTTTATATGCACTTCATATCCATTTTTGTTCATCGTGCAAATTGTGTTCTAATAGTTTAACCGTCCCTTTTTTATAGACTAAAAAAAAAGGAGTCTACTTTACGTAGATTAAGTAAGAATTGTCAGAGATAAATAATTTGCACACGAGTATTTTCGTAAGTTTTTATTGAATCGAATCATTTTCTTTTCTATAATACATGATTGTAGACATATACTGAGAAATTCATTAAGTTGCAAGAGTTTATCGTTTAATTCTTTAAGAATTAATTCGAAATCCACCGTATAATGTACCGTACATTATCGTCTTATCTTTAATGTCAGTAGATCCTATAAATATCCTATGAGTGTGTGCAGATAAACGCGCTGCGATGCGGACAACGTCGTATCCCGTTTATCGTACGCCGGTCTTAATTTGGTATCGTTACACCATAAAGTTAATAATCTTAACAATAACGAACAGTAAAGACGACGCAATAGAAAATATCGTTGGTACGCAAAAGTCAGCTGAAAAACGTCTCGCTCTTTTCACCTCTCGTTTTTGCTGCCTGCATGTATCAAATTACACGTATACGATAAATCGAACGTATATACTTTCAAAAACAATAATTAATAGATATAACTTTGGTTTGACAGTATCATCTGTGTCTCATTGTGGATGTGAGTGATTTTAACAAGTTTTGATAAATTATATTATAGATAATTACACAATCGTTCAACAGATACATATATTTATGATCTATAGTGTATCAAAATTCCAAAAAATTTATTAAAAGACACGGATGATTCTGTTCTATTTATGAAAATGAGTTACTTTATAAAATTAGCTAGTCATTTGTTGTTTATAATATTGTTATCTTTGATTATTGGTGTGGGATTTCCAATTTTTAATTTGAAATTAAAATATTTCAATATCTTAGCAACAAGAAGAGCTTTTCTGACAAGATACGCCATACACAAATACTTCGCCCGTGTTTTCGAAATTACCTAAAAGTCTCGACTTTTTTTTCTAATGAGTTACGCGTTTCAAAGTAAAGTTCCAAGAGCAATTTTCGGAATATGCTGCATATATTCCCGCAATTCTGTTAAACATAGCTTTTATTCCATTTCCTATATAAGAAATGAAGAGTTCATTCCAATCAATTTCTTTAATTCGGCTTTATTTCGCACATTGGCATTATCATTAACCAAATTCCGACACTAGTTCTGGAGGCGTTTATTCAAGAATATTTGTGATATTCATGCGGTATTCAAACGTGATTGATTATTGGGAATGCTGCTGATCATACGGCGTATGATTCTCATCGTTCAACGAACTTTGATATACGAATATTCATCGGTCGATTACGTTCGTTCGTAGTGTATGATGAATTTTTCACAGGTAATATCCGCTGAAACACTCGCGACAGGAAGGAGAGAGTGGCTCTTTTATTTTACAATCGTTACTCATACTCTATGCTATGAAAAATGTGTGTGACGATTAAATTCCCAAATCGTGAACGTTTCGTGAACAAAAACACGTCGATGAATGTTCTGAAATTCTCGTGATTCTATTCCATTTATCAATGGTATAAGCGCTCGGACTCAATTCCGTGTATATTTATTCTATTATCTCTATTACACGTGTATAAAAAAATCATTTTGTGATATAAAAAAAGTTATAGAAACTCTTACCGCTCAACTTACCGCTTGAATCACACCAAAAAAAGTTTAAATGTACGTTTAACTGTACATTTCGATCTTAAGTATTATATATAGATAAGTTTCAAATGCTTTGAAATGACTACTCATTTATCATAAAAAAGTATGATATCTTTGTTGGAATTGAGAATTTGATCAAAATAGGAAAACGCATCACTTCAGAATCGTCTTGAAAAATATTGCATAAAAAAAAAAGGAAGAAAATACTATAGTACGCTCTCAAAATTCTTTAAAGTGAAATTTCACTCTAAAGAATGAAAATTGAGCCAGTCTTGAAAAAGAGTGGCTCACTTTTCGATCTTTAAGAGTAAGATTTCACTCTTAGAGGTTCGATTCCACCAATGTAACTGAGATTAACTTTAAACTTTGTTCAATTTACTCTTTATCTTTTTCTAATTCTAAGAGAATTAAAATTCTTAGAAAAAGGTAGACAGCAAAGTAAACCGAGGTTAATCTCACATTGGTGAAACCGGGCCTAACAGTTTTAGAAAGTATGTCACGTATATTTCCTTCGTATCTTCGTATGCGATCTTTTTAAGAATAAGGTTCCAGATTATAGTCTGCACATGAATTGCGCTAGAATTTTTAAATTCGACTAAACTTAAGACCTCCAACAACTCGTCGCAGTATCTGTCACATATTAAGAGACACGAATGTCTTAGGTACTCTGATACCTGTCAGGTGTACCAAGACGCCGTTGATAAACGGTTCAAGTTGTTTCAAAGTTTCATTAGCCGTCACGCCATGGGAACGCGACTCGATTTAATATCCAAGTAATCGAGGATGAAATGGAATTTTAGGAATCGTCTATTTGCATCTACGTTGATATTTACGCAAGCAGGCAAACCTGAAAAAAAGATGAATGGAAAATAAGCCCGCGGTCTCGCTGTATTTCGCTGAATCTGTCGACGTACATCGCGTGTTATCCGCATTTTCATCCACCGTTTCCATTCTGCACGATTCTACATTAAGATTTGCTCATTCGAGAACGAATATTCCGTTTATTCACGTATATATTCGCGCGTATATTTAATCACGCTCGAATACATGCACATTGATTGTATATTCGACTTGCGAACACGCTTTGTAGGGTTCCCCTACCTCTCATTAATACTTCAACTAAATTTTATTTTTTCTCAATGCTATTAGATATGCGATATTTAATTTTATCGCCACCAACGTCAGTCTTAAGCTCTTATCGTTGATCTGTAGCGCAGTAATTTTGTAAATTGCACGATGTGATCACTAACTCGTCGGTCTCAAACATTAAGAGTCAAATTTATTATGCGACACGCTCGACGATATATCAAGTTTTTTCCCTTTTTCTCGTTGGAATGCGTAGGACGACAATATTGAAAGAAATGTTTGATATGAATAACTATTAAGTTGATATTTAGTATGAATACTTCATTTATTCTAATCATATTTTGATTAGAATGACACAATTTTTAAATTAAAAGGTAAGAAAGTTTTCGTAAGTCACATATCAACAAAATAAATGATTATTCATACCGAACATTTCTCTCTCTCTCTGAGCCGTTTTATTTGCTCTGCCAGCATTTAAAACGCGAATCATGACGGCGTTCAGCAGAAAAAGCAGCTTTGCAATTGTTGTAAAATTCCTTAATATATAACTGATCTTAAAATACAACATTTAAACAACCAAATAACCGAGCAAGAAAAGGTGTTAGAAAAATAATTATAACATATTTATTTCATATTTTTATTCGTACAGAAATACGAAATAAATATGTTTATTAATTATTTTCTAACATTTTTTATTCGGTTATTTGGTTATTTAAATGTTTAAATATTGTATTTTATCGCTATACAATGTGTGTGTATGTAACGAATGTTATTTTTGAATTTGTTTATGATTGATCTTGCCTTAGAATTCCTCACTGGATTTAAATGTATAAATCAATCCATATTAAAGAATTTTACAACAGTTGGAAAGCTCTTTTCTCTGCTGAACGTAACCAATGGTTCGATATACACGTAACCGCGATTAATTTATCCCGCGATTTCTCCTTGACGCGAAAATACGGTACGAAGAACGCACAGACTCCAGACGGCGTGTGCGGGAAAGCAGGCCCGGGCGAGGAAGCAGCGCAATGTATATCCGCGCGGTTACGGAGGATTTCGAGCAGATTTATGATAACGGTATGCATCTGGGTCGGCCAATCAGTCTTCCGCCCGGCAGGCCGCAATCCTGGTCTCTCGTTCGCACCTGCATCACTCTCGTCCGCATCTCGAATCGGGCTTGAATCCAGCCGGCCGTCCACCATCCGCGGTGTGTCTGGCTGGAAACTCGAAATAGATCAGCGTCGATTAGATTCGCCCATCGCGCTCGAATTCCAAAATTCAATCGGTGGTAGCGGCAAGAATTTCCGCTTGAATTGTTTTCACTGTTATTTGCCGTTTTTTTTACTTGTGATCGCGCGGTTGTCCCTGGTGAAAATAAAAATCG
>NW_017305885.1:666977-669935 GCF_001594115.1 Trachymyrmex septentrionalis
AGAGAGAGAGAGAGAGAGAGAGAGAGAGAGAGAGAGAGAGAGAGAGAGAGAGAGAGAGTGACAGAAGCGTAAACGAAGTTTCTAGGAGGTGAAAATTGAGACAGCGAAACGTAAAAGAGCATTTACTCTTCTTTTACGTTTTGTTGTTTCAATTTTCATCCTCTAGAAACTTCGTTTACGTTTCTGTTCTCTTACATTCGACTTACGTTCTAACTTTTATTTTCGCCAAGAGTGTTTAAAGGCTCGACATTTCTGCACAAACCCAAAGAGAAAATTTCGACGAAGCAAATTGCGTATAAAGACCTGAAGCTGATCGTGCCGATGGGCATACTGGTTTCTTCTTCTTTTTTTTTTAGAAACAAAAATAGAAGACGCCAGGATACTGATCGGCACGAACGAGTTCTGTAAGGATCAACTTTTAGATCTTAGTGATCAACCGTTTAAAATTAGGAGAGACGATTCTAAATTTTAACTCTCCGTTCCACTTTACAATGTAAATTTTATCCTAAAAGGGCATGATTATAAATTGTCCCCTTTTTAAGTGTAAAAATAGTAAATGTGAAAAAATGTGATCTCGTAAATTGATATAATTTTTTTGTCGTGATTTCATGTGATACATTAAATATGATTAGTTATTTAAAAATGTAATATAATATTGTTTATGTGTTTCGTTAATTAAAAAAAAATGTTTATCTATTAAAATGTAATTAATATTGAATTTTTTTTTAAATGTCCCTCTTAGCCTTCTTAAGGAGTGGTCACTTTACTTTAGACGCAATTTACTTCATCAATGTTTCCTCTTCGAGCTTACGCAGAAACGATCGCGTTGGGAACGATCGCGTTACAATATCCATCTTCCAGATAATCCGGCGAAATACCGTCTATAATGACCAATGATTAATAAGCGCGTATATGCATAATACCAGCATGTCGTCGAAGCTGTTTTCCAACGTTCGCAGCTCGCCCGCTGCATTATTGCGGACGCGCTTACGAATCGCGTATGCATTTGTCATTAAATCGTGCATATAATCACCCGCAATACAAGCGCTGCACCGATTGCGAATCGCGAATTTATTACGCAATCGGTATCAATAATTCATCGTGCGTTCACGTCGAGAGGTGTCTACCGAGATATCGAATTAAACACAGGCGCCGCCCGGGTAATTGCGCGACGAACGGACCGCCGTTGAGAGAATGCGTTAAAATTTCACCCGTGCCATGGATACAGCACGATTGAAACCTTACTACGTTGCGTGGCGTCGTTGCAAAGTTCCTAATGAAGTTTCCCTTCGAGTAATTTGCATCCCGGACTAATGCCGTTTCGTAAAACACCTTCAGAAAGCTATCGGTTTCTCCCTTTCTTCATGCACCGTCTCTGCGTTAATGCGACGAGCAATTTCGAGCACAATGCAGTCTCAGCATATAATTCAGGCAGGGTTAGGAACGTTACTTCATGAAAGTAACGCGTTATCGTTAACGTTACTTTTTGTTAAAAGTAAAACTCGTTTACTCCGTTACTTATTTCGTTACTAATTAAAAAAAACATAACGCGTTGTTATTACTTAGAATTATAACGATTCGTTACTTCTTTTATTAGTTTTTTATAATGTTAATTTAAGATATTGGATGTAAAAATTATATTATTTAATAATCAATATTAAAATGAAAAATTCTAAAAATTTTTCTTTATATCTTCTTTCTTAAACTTATATCTAATAAATCTTTTGATAATTCTTTATTTTAATATTTTTTTATTTTTAAATACAACTTATATATCTTTAAGAGATTAGATTGTAAATTATAAACGCAGATTTTATTATACATTTTTATTTTTAATTGATGTCGTTATTAAAAATGCATTCCATTATTTATTGCCACTACTAAAATTTTATATTGTAGTTCAACGTTATATGTATGTATACTACAGATTTTTAGTATTGGCAGTGACTATCGAAAAGCAGCCTAGGATATGAAATACAAAACCTCTTTTGATATTGAAATTTCTATTATAAAATATTTTTAGCCGCTCAACCCCCCCCCCTCCAATTACGTATAAAAATAATGCAACCTATTGAATAATTCTAAAAATAATAAAGGTTAAAATAACCATAAATGTAACGGCTGAATTCGTAACAGTTACTATATCACAAATAGAAAAAAGTAATAATCATTACCGAAAAAAGTAATGAAAATGGTAACGGCGTTATTTAAGTAACGCGATACTTCCCAACTTTCAAGATGTCTTATACTAGGTTTTCCATTCAGTGACACATTTTTATTTTAAAATATTTTTAAATATTTACAAGTATCGTTCTGTCTTTATTATTCATGTAATGTAAAGAAAAACAGAACGACATTTGTGTCGATTTATGTCACTAAATAGAATTTTAATAACGTTAAACCTATACGTTCAATCTATTGTTAAAAGTAACGTTATTAAAATAGCTATGGCGCTGTTAATACGCGATCCACTTTCATTAGGAACGAGCTAGATATTTCTTCCCGTGGTAACGCTTCCTTTCTCTCGTTTTTTTTCTCCTTTTTAGTTTCTTCCTCTTTTTCTTTTTAATTTTAATAATTTTATGATTCACAAAAAGCGGCGTGAAACAGTTGCCCGGGCTTGAGAGAATTACTGAATTCGCAGAATATATATAATACCGAATCCAATCAGTTTTTAGGTCAAATACAGGTCAAATACAAATAGTTTTTGTGTGCACGAATAAATTCCGATATTCAAATCAAACGCACTTGGAATCCTATTAGGGAGGGAAAAAATATTGGCGGTAGCTGGATTAGGCGTTATAACTCGATTATTTTTCAATATAATGTAAAATAACTAAATATCAACTATAAAATAATTTTTATAATCGGAATTGCTTTTTATTTGTAAATTTTGCAAGATGGTGTGTGTGTGTGTGTGTGTGTGCGCGCGCGCGTGTGTGTATGTGTGTGTGTGTG
>NW_017305885.1:670035-673617 GCF_001594115.1 Trachymyrmex septentrionalis
ATCAAAATTACTTATTATTTTTTAAAATTATTTTTTAAATTTTATTAATAAGTAGTATAATTGTAATAAAATTTCGTGTTCATAACCGCGCGTAAAATAACGTCAATCGTACGATAACTGGGGAATAAATTTTTTGCCTTTGTCTCACTTTCATATTTAGCTGCTGATTGAGAAATATTAACGCGCACAAAATTTAATAACAGAGGTTTACCAATATAATTTACCAATATAATTTCCGAACGTTTACCAATATAATTTCCGAATGCCAAGTCGTTTTCCGTGCCAAACGCGGTTATCGAAAGCGATTAAAAACACAAGTGTTTCAAGAGGGAATCACAAACGCGGTAGAACAGCGATATCGGTGCAAGTAAAGAAACAAAAGGCACGTAGTCTGGAGAGCGTTCTTCTCGATTTAATTCCGCGGGGCTTTCGGTTTTCTATTGATGTTTTTATAAGACCGCTATTTCGCCGATTTGCTAGGTCGACGGAAGTAGAGGGAGAGATAGAGATCTTCAGGGGAAGAAGAGATCCCGCTACGTCCGCCGGGGGGCGAAATGAACCCCCGTGTACCATGATCCTTTCTTACGGCATCCCTCTACCCCTGTTGCGCTCTCCTACGTTATCGAGCCAGATAACGACGGATACATAATACACGGGTGACTGCGTGCGATTCCACAAAATCCACGGAAGCCATCTTTACGCTCCACCGATCAAACGTTACTTTGCGCAGATTTTTCCTTTTTTTCTCTCTCTCTCTCTCTCTCTTTCTTTGCTCTCTTTTTCCGACCATCTCTAACAGAACGAACCAAACAGTGCGCCCTACCGCCCGCTGCAAAGGGAACTCATTAAAGGGCCATTGTACGGAGGAGACCGATCCTTTCGAAGATTTGCAGGTGGAAGCATTGCGCGAGAGAGCACTGAATCGTCGATAATTATTGCGTTCGTTGTGCCGCCTTGTGTGTTCACGCGGCCGGATATTTTTGTCGCGATTTTCATCGATCTCGTAATCAAAGCCACAGTAAATTGTTACGTGGCAAAGATTTGTCGGAAACATTTCGAATATCCAGAATGGCTGCGTACGGTAAAGAAAATTTTGCAAATATTATAACTCTTTCATGTAATTTATATTTAGATCCAGCGAAGAACTAAGGGCTAGACTAATCATATTAAGGATATTTTGTCCGTATATCATATCAGCTAAAAGTATATCTGTCAAATTATCAATCGAAAATAGCTAATATAAGTCAATATTATTCAAGAAATTTTTGATATAATATTAGCGTGAAAACATCTTGAAATCAACTGCAAAACAAAATAAATAATTTAGCTCGTAATGTTTTATGCAACAAAATTACTTTATTTTGCTGCAGTCTTAAGTTAATAAGCTTTAAACAAATAAGTGAGTTTAAAAAGTTTAAATAAACTTTTGCATAATATTATAAAAACAAATTTTATATGTATAAAATTTGATGTAATTTTAATATTAGTCTCTCATCAAATTTGCAAATAAGTATTATTAAAACGCAATTTATAAGAATCAAGGCAAACAAAAAATTAATTAACTTTAATCATCAAGAAAATTGTGCTGAAATTTTAGATAGATAGGAGACATAACAATAGAACAAGCTGTAAAAATTTGGTTAAATTCCTAATATTTTGAAAGTAGGTGCTAAATTTCTTAATAATTTTATAACAATTGCAGAACTGCTTTCTCTGCTGAAAGCAGTCAATATCACGACTTCTTGTAACGAAAGTATCTTTATGTTCGCGTTCTTTGCAGTTTGATACCATTTGGCGTACGAACTTATACAGTTTATAGCTCGTTAATGTCTAATGACAGATATACCTCGCACGAGATCGATTCGAGTTGATGGAGAGTCATTAGTGCGCTTTAATCGATCGGTTTTACAGCTTCTACAAGATAATGTCTTGCCGTCGACGGGATACGACAAGATCGATTGCTCCGTCTACGAGGGTGTTTGTATTAGAGTCAACAACCGCGAACGGTCATTCGCTTTATGATCGTTTGGATCAAACCTAAGCCAAGCTCAGAAGCGAAATTAGTGTCATTTTCTTTCTATTTCAGATTATGCCAATTACGGTAGAATGATAGTATATTTAAATAAAACGAGCGAGCTTGGATGCAATCAGAAAATTAAAGAAATGGAATAAAGAGTCTTTGCTGTTTGAGTAAAATTTCAAATTCTGTAAATGATAATAATAATGGGACAATATCTTGTTACTGTTGTTTAAACAATAATTATTACTGTCGTTTTAATTAAATGTTTTATCAAATAATATCGTAATTTGCTCGTAATGAAAGCGGTACTTTTGCCCGTTTTGTGTAAAAATATGAACAAGTCAACGATCCACGTTACGATACGATTATGTACGCTCGCGAGATTGTGCTGTAGTAATTTTACGATCTTATTTTAGTATTAACAATGTGAATATCGCGACTCGAAAACGCGAGTCGATAACGGTACGTAACGTCGCGCTTGTGATAATAATTGGTTTAATCCCGATATAATTGCGAGCACGTACGAGCTACGACTTTTACGAGAGCGAACGAGATTTTGCGAGAGTGCGCGGTCGCGAGCGCGGATGTGGGCACGGATCCGAGTGCGACCGGATGGAGTGGGGGAAGAGGAGGGGTGAGAGGGGAGGGGAGGGGGGGGAGAGATTATTTTCATCGGGTATTCATTTTTAATTAAATTAATCGAGGAATCGGCGCGCTAATCCGTGGAATTCGCGTAGTAGTCGCTTCAGCGTGACGGCCGTGCGCTATTGCAGAATTCCGTGAGGTTGGTAAATATTCGAGGAGCGCCGCATTGTTCTCATTACGGCGTATCGCGCAACGCTATTCCGATAACTTCATCAGCCGGTATTCGACATCGAAATACCCGTAGATAGGAATTTCGATTCGCGCGTGAATATAAATAAATACATGCGTGTACGTTATCGGGCATCAGTCTCGGGACCGTTTGTATCTTTACCGAAAATGTGAGCATCGCGACAAAGATGCGGGTGAGATCGTTATCCTCGTTTCTCTCTCTCTCTCTCTCTCTCTCTCCTCTCTAGCTTTTCAACAGAGATAAAAAAAAATTGAGATAAAAAGTTGCTGTTTTATTAACTAAAACTCTGTAATGAATAATTTATCTCCAAGAGAGTCTGATTTTTCCTTCGTAGCGCCAAAAAACCGCACTTTCCTCTTGGAAATTTTCAATTTTACGCCGTTGAAGTTCGTTTAAATATTGTATTATTGAAAAACGTTATTTTATAATTAGTTAAATATATTCTAGTTTATTATTATTGATTTAATAGGAAAATATTTTTCGGTATTTATAGTATGAGTGTAAAAATAATTGTGTCAATATGTTATAGACAATAGTTCAATTAAATAACGTTATGACAGAGATATATTTTGTTCGCAGATATTCTAGGATTAATATTGAATATTGATAGAATTGTATTTGTCCATCTAGAACGGTGACATATTGATAACTGATCATAATTGAAAAGTCTACTCGTACGATCAGAAATAACGTACTAAAAAAAAAATGTATATATATATTGTATATA
>NW_017305885.1:673717-699317 GCF_001594115.1 Trachymyrmex septentrionalis
TATCTATAATACCAAAGTATATTCTAAAAATATAAACGAGCAAATATTATTTTCTATTATCAATTCAACCTTTTTTGAAAGAATAAAGTTCGTATTTTTAAAGAGGATCATGAAGGTTATACATTTTTTTTTTTTATTAATCCTTTGACTGCCGCAGGGATTTTTGTAATGGGTTCCCTAATGCTACACTATTATTTTTTATATGATGTAATTTTAAAGTAAATTTTTCACTTTAGAATACATTTTTCAATAAATTATATTTTTTGATAAAAGTCTTTGGCAAAATTGAAAATCTCTCCAGAACTTACAATATACAATATTATATACAGAATGTTTACTACACGGAAAATCTGAAATTTTTAGATTTCTTTTTATTCTTGAAAATCAGGGATTTTCATGAAATTTTATTGGGTCTGAGGGCAATTTTTAGAATTTTATTTTTAACTTAAATTCTGAAAACATTGTTTTTTTTATAATCATTTTTTCTTAATAAAATGTTGACAATCAGTTAGCAATATAAATACAGTCATACATTCATATACATTCTTGTATTTCGTCAGTTTTTATAAAAAAATGAAGGGAACAGTAAAAAACAATAGTTTACTCAGCAGAATAGAGTAGAGCTAATAATTATTTTATAGTGGGTCTTTCCTATTCTATAGATTGCAGAAAATAATATAGTTTCGTGGAAATTTCTTATTTTCTTCTAATTTCCAATAGTTTATTTGTGTTACTTGCACTTCTATTTATTTCAAAATTGCATTACAAAATTTTCTAATTTTACCTGGAATTTTGAATAAAAATACCTAGAAAAAATTCGAGAATTCCCAGGAAAATTTTTTACAAGATTCAGTAAACTCTCTGTATATAAAATCAATGCAAAAAGTTGATTTTCAGTTCATGTAAGAGTGACAGTAAAAACTGTATTAAATTAACACTGACTAAAATTGATTTGGCGATGTTCTGTACACACATAGGTGTATCCAATTGTACATATACACATGGCAGTCGAAGTGTTAATAAAACCATTTTATATATTGTTGCAGTAAACAAAAATAATAAACAAAATAAATAATATAAATACACATACATTTGTGTACGTGCTTTATATACGTTGTAACGCGTGCAAATAGATACTTGGGTTTAGAAAGACGACTCGAGCACACGTAAAGGAGCTATTAACTTACAGTAACAAGGTGATCGCGAGGGACGATTAGAGTGCTGTCGGAAAGGGATCGTAAAATTTGTTGAATTTCGGTAACCGCTTTGTAGACTGCTTGAATTTCAAACAGCGCGAGTGATAAAGCTGTAACCGTAAATTTATCACGAGTGGACGATCAAAAGTTAAAACCGAAGGAAACGAGCGGTTTGACATGCTGACAGATCCATAGTAATAGCGTTCTGTAGAATTTCATTCTGTAGAATTGACATCTCGCGTTTTGCATACTTCTATTAATAATAGATAATAGATCCGATCGGAGAAAGGGAGAAAGAGAAAGAGCGAAAAACTATTTGTATTTCGACGTCGGAATAAGAGTTTTATAAATATCGCTAGGAGATTCTCTGTCACGAGGCAGAACGAACATTTAACGATACGTCTGCCTTCGTGGCGCATCAGGATAAATCCTTTGACAATGTATGCTCATGTAATAACGAATAAAGTAATGCTGGCACGCAACGTGATGTGGGTCGGATTTGAGTTTTATGACATTCATACGAAGACATTATTCGAAAAGGAATTTTTTTCACTTTTACGTTCCTAGGTAACTTCATTAAAATTTTAGATTTGCAGGATGTAGATAGGAATTCCACGAATTCTACGCACATGGTTCATACGAACTTTCATGCATACGAATCTGTGTGTAATGTGTTTTACGTACCAGAAAGCGTGGCCTGTTAAAATTACTGCAGTATGCGCGCTATATTTATTTGCGCGCTTATTATTATTAAACGCAGATAAATTCAGAACGAATTGTTGAATGTGAGCTTGTGAAATATTACGCTATTGTTTCTACCGTGGGAACTATACCAGCCATTAGAGTATGATCAATTGCCTCGTAAAACTATTAACCGCTTTCGAGGTGAGAGATTTAGACAGAAAGCAAAGAAAAGTAACGAGTTTATTGAACAAAATATTACTTAATAACGGCAATAAAATCTGATTAGTAGTTTCACGAATAACGATCATTACAAGGCTACTTTCGCCTGAATCAACAATTTATACTTCTATAAATATCTCTTCTATAAACAAAGATAGCTACATTAAAATTCTAAAAATGAGATAGTATCCTTTCTAACTTTCCCGTTCCAAACTAGTGTTAGATAATCGTGCCGCAGTCGATTAAGTATTAGACGTAACAGATTTGCGATTGAAAACGTGGTATACACATGCGATTTATCCGACAAACATTTTCGTCGATGCTGGCAGCAGCAGATCTCGCCATCACGTTTCGGAGAATGGAAGTCTGGCAGCAGGATTCTTTTTTTTTCTTTTTTTATCGCATATCGTGTATTTTACTACAATAAATCGCTATATCGATACAGATTGCGTCGCGTACAGACCGCGCTCTCGAAGACATAATATCGACGATGCGACGTATAGACGTGATTTTCAACGGTAAAGTGGTTCTCAAGTGTCAAATTTGTAAGATTTCCATTAGATGTGATTTCGCGTTCTGTAAGAAGAATCTCAAAGAGAGCTTCGGGCCCGCCGTTCTCCACGTCACCTAGTCATGTCTCGTATCTTACGTACCTTTTATTCGTTTAGTTTCCGACACGCCGCCAGGATTTCATTTGCGGCTGCGTGAATCTCACGTATACTGTATCCCTCAAGGATTAAAACGCCGGGCATATATGTTCTTGAATTCCCACTTGCGAGCTTTCCTTGACGTATCAGTCTTCCGCGCATGGAAGAGGCGAGACGTTTTTCAGGAAATATTTCCCCGAGACGTGTCGTCTGAATAACGCATAAGTATACAAACGAAGATGGAGCAAGGATTCGATTCCCGACAAAATACCGTTTATCCTACTTTTCCCTACGTTTTCTTTTTTTTTTTCTTTTTTTTCTTTTTTCTTTTCTTTTGGTACCACCACACGCGCACGTCTCACCTTAAATTAAGATAATATACAGAAAGAACCGTTGAATCGTCTTAATCGCTACGCGTATCGGATGTGTACAGTGTTTCGGGCGAGAGAAAACGATGCTACGTGATGGTTTTCGTGGGTCTCGCAAAAATAACGGCGGCGAGACCGAGTGTGACACACGTTTCCGCCGCCGTCGTTCAGTGAGCCCACGTATTAGGCCTGTCCAACTGGTGAGCTCTGCTTTTATGCCTAATTGACGATACCGCATTGTAACAACCCGTCTCAATGATGCATACCTTAATTCGTTCGCTTGTGTACGTAAAAAACTACGAACCTCCGATACTCCTAGTGGAGAACAATGATATTGCTAATTTCGTAAAATAGATATCGTTTAGAATAATAGATCAGTTCACGTAGATTTCATTATTCATAACTCATAAGAGTTTCATTATGTATAAGAATACAGTGATACCACGATGATGTCTCTTACAGTGTTATTTGAATCATACTGATGTATTTGTACGTAATAGTGTGTCATTTATTTGCAGAACTCTAGGTGAATAATAGATCAGAACTTCAATAATGAATAAGTCGAAGAACAAAAGCTGTAAGGGCGAGCAACGAGAGAAATTGTGCTCAATGACAAGAGGAACGACGTAACGCTCGCCTGCAACTTTAAAATTAGTGCTATCGCGGCTCGATTCTTGCAGCGTACGTCACAATGTCGATTGTTCAATATTCAGCTGATGGTTCTTTAACTTATACAGGACGAGCAAATATTTACGCGTATATTCCATAATATTAAGAAAATATACCTATCACCGTATATAATTATCGTATATAATAAAATAACATTCGGCAACGGACGTGATGACGCTCTTCCGACGGCAATGTGGCTGAAAGTAAATAACTTTTCCATTGTATGGCGAGATTATTTTCTAACAATGATTTATACATAACAAAGACAATTATTTTCATTATCAATTTTATTACAAAATGAAGGCAGCTATCTTCATTATTAATCATTATTATAAAACAAATTCGCTATATTGTAACAACAAAAAAGTTATTTACGTTGATATTGGTATTCAGATTGTTTGAAAATATTCGCGAAGCTATGATTTTAATTGAAAAGTAATAGTACATAAATTCTGCAAAAAGCTAGAACGCGGATAAGCACTTCTTTTTCGCACAATCTTTCTCCCGGCGTTTCTTTGAATGTAACGACGATTCATCCAGTAGTATAACTTGTAACAATGCGGCCGCGAGACGCCTTAATGATGGTCTTTAATGACGGTACCGTGAGAGCGACGCTCCGAAATTGCTGTACGTACCGCGCTTTGTTCGCGTTTGTTCCGCGTGCAATAAACTCTTACAACACCGTGTCTCGTGCCATAAACGCGTTTTCGTGCGACGCGACGTCGGTGCGATCTCCATCTCGCAACGCCGTCACGACGCGACGTCGCAAAGAGCGGCGTCGCTCTTGCTTGTAAAAGGGAACAGTTTTTCATAACAATTTTTATAGAAGGGAAAAACGTAAGATTGTGGCGTGAGCAGAAACGCACGCTTCGCAATCGCGTTCAAGCGTCAACGTGAATTTTCGTGTTTTGACTGATATTTTCTAGATGTCCTTTTTATTTTTCACGTTTGTGTATCCCAAGAGAAATTTTCCAGACTTCGTGGGAACGTGTTATTCAAGCGGATTTAAATCGTATTGGTATTCAGATTGTAAGATCGAAAGAGGTCGTATTGTGCGGTATATTCGGATTGATTTGAAATACTTACCAAGTTATCACGGTCTTAACAAGATGAGTGAATATCTTGCAAGCAGATGCTTTTTCTACTGCGACTCGACACGCTGGAAATATATAGTCGATGCGAAGCTAATTTGACTTTTTAACTTATGATTCCGAATTAATTTGTCACAACGGTTCAATTAATCGCAATGCTGTCGCATTAATCGTTACTATTAGTAAATATATTATTTGTATGATGTAAAATTGTAAAATATATCGAATATAGGTTCTACAGTCTATCTATTTAATTTACAAACCAGCCAATTTCATTGCTTATTGCATTATCTTATAATCAATTAAAATTGTGTCGTTTATATTACTGTAAAATCGTGAATCTAAAGTCGTTATTATATGTGTAATTTATTCGAAGAGAGCCGATCAATCCTTGAGCCGAATGTTATTTCTTTGAAATAAGGGAAGCATCCAGTCACATGTTTTCTTGATAATCCTCAAATATCTAGATTTTATTATTGCAACTGTTCTAATTCTGATTTGTATCAAATGGTGATTTCTGTTTAAAATCACTTGAGCGACACATTCCCAAAAACTATCAAATCTCGGTTTATATACGCTACTTGGTCATTTTTCTTTTTAAATCGAATAATTTCGGAATCACAACACGCAAGTACAAGAATTAAAATTGTGAGAATGATAACATTTGTAAATCTAAATAATGTAAAAAGTGTTCTTAAAAGGAAGGGCAGTGTTTGTAACAGATATGGGCGACGCATAGACATGTATCACACATGCACACATCTATCAGGTCTGTGCTTTTGGAACCCACCTAATCAATTATTTCGATTTCCGAGATACATACAGTCTCACCTTGTTAGCGACACGATCGATTCGTTTGCACTGACCGCGTGAATTTTCCATCCGACCGGCCCGAAACCTGGTCTGTCGAAAACGGACGATCAGCAGATCGGCGCCCCGGAAGTTGGACAGGCCTTGCCTAACGTAATCCGCCTCGTTGTGGCGTATTCGACCCGGGCAGTAAGTATTTACATAATTCGAGTCGCATGCGCGTCGCGTGTAATGACTTGGAGCAGGCAATCGCGCAATCTTCCACGAAAATCTCGCATATCTAAGTAGTCCAGCCGGCGGCAACTTCGACTAAAGTAAATAAAGAATAAGAGGGACGAGTGAGGATGGTGAGGGAAGGGTGGGTTGGAAGATGGAATGGAAGACGGGAGCGTGGTTTGAGGAGGAAAGGAGACCCGCGAGGAATGGATGAGGAGAGAGTATGGAGCCTGGGGGGGAGGGGTGGGGTGGGATGGGGTTGTTGGAAAAGATGAAAAAGAAGGGAGGGAGGATGAGCGGACCGTAAAGTCCCGGAGGGGAAAAGAGGAGGGGGTAGGATAATATCCTATCTATCACAAACGGAAGTAATGACGTAATAGTTATGGACATTTTCGAAGTAAAACGCTTATCGCGCTAAAACGACGCCCGCTACGACGAGTACCACCGGTACCAGCACTCCCGCCAGATTCCTCTTCGCTGCCGACGTTTTGCGACGTTGTATCGCTGCCATCTTGTCACCTGAAATGGCAAGAGAGACAGGTGGATCCGTTAGTAAATCGGTTGCCGAAATCGATCGGCGTTATTCGTCGAGGTGCGCCCCCGTTATCGAGGTAATCGAGCACACATCGACGAGAGGTCGCGACGAGGACGGGACGACGTTCCCGTTGGAAACGGTGGCGTGTCTCTTGTAAGTTAAGTCGAGCGTTATTTCCGAGCGTTATTTGGCACACCACGTTCGTCGTTGCCGCTGCAACATGTTAAAGCCGAGAGAGTACAACCGGCGATAAAGCGATTGCACTCTCCATCTCTTTATCTTTCTCTTTGGCTCTCTTTCGTTACCCCGCCATTCTTTCTTTCTCCCGTTACCATTCTGCCTGTTATTTAATAATTGCGTCTTCCGTCACGCGCGCGCTTTCAGCCGCTCGCACGAGAGAGCGATCGGAAGGCGACTTACACAAATTACGCAGATTAAATCCGCATATGCAAACAGACGCGAATCCGCGGCACACGCTTTCACGCTAAACGGCTGGTTTGATTTGAATCCATTATTCATATTGAACGTACCACGCTATACGCGCGTACGTATGTATGTGTTGGCCGAACGAAAGTCAAGACGGATCAATGCGAGTCGTACAGCGCAGCGTGGTACATGCGTCTTATTACTCGAATATTCGGAATTCCAATACTCGGATTAACACGGATTTTTATCTGTACAGTAGTCGAACTAAAAATTATATCGCGAGGAGGATAACTACCGTCTGAAATATTGTCTCCCACTTTTACATGATTTTATATGATTTCATCGGATTATAAAAATAATTTTTTTCACTACATATGAAGACATTTGATAAAATATACGATTTTATTTAATATTATACAATGATTTCTCGTGGTTGCATATGTAATTATCGGATTATTATACAATATATAGAGATTTCATATGAATTTTCTAATGATTTCGAGGACTCTGACTCAATTACATTAAGTGATTACCTCATCTCGTTATATCGGGCATGCATCGTAATTTCTCAGAAGCCAAATCAATCGATTTCGTTTTTTATAAATTTTTAAACTTAGTACCAGAGTGTTCAGTTTCGTCGATTTTGTCTACTTTACATTTTGTAAAATCAGTTTAGTTTTTAAGAGATCCGTATCATAAATAAAAAGATAAATTTTTATTAATGCGTTCGGGACTTTACGTTTTGATCTGCTTTTATATTTATAAGATACATACAGAATATTTTTTTAAGTACTGTTTAATATTTTAAAAAGTTTTTTGAGCTTATTTTATGATAAAAAGTCGATATGAATATATGATCCCGATTCTCTTACATACATATTTTCAGAGATACAAAGTATTAAAAATAATCGCTTTCTTAAAAGTTCTTGAATGAAAAACGGTTTAAAAATAAATTAATTTTTTATATCTAATTTTTTCCAGATATTGACATCGAATTTACTATAAATGGGTATATCTTTAAATTAAATTAACTATTCTATATTAATTGTAAATTCAATTTTTTCAAAAGTATCAAGCCAGTAATACTATTTATTGCAATTATCTTACTTTTTTAGGTCTGAAAAAGTTTTTGAAGAAGAAAACTTTTTTCGTTTAAAAGTTATAAAAAAAAAAGAATAATTATATATATATAAAATGTTTAAATTTATATCTCTGAAACGAGACTTTTAAGATCATATTTTCACATACACTTCTCTTCATATGATAAAATCTAAAAAATCAACTCCTAAAATATTGGACAGTATTTAAGAAATATCCTGCATAGAGACGATTACATTTTATATATCAATCCACGTATCTATATTGTACCGAATTACGCCGATCGTTACAGTCGAACATACCAAAGAATCGAGGAATAAAGAGGAGAAATTGCATTTTCTTCTGCGGCTTGTATTCAAATCCCAACTCGTATTGATATCGAACGGCAATTCGATTGTGACGGTTTCGCAGAGATCTCCCCTTTTTTCCTTGCATGATGTAAACAACGTTTGCGTCGTGGATCGACGTTGTGTAACGCGGATTTCTTTCACTCGGATTAGCGACTCGCGGAGGATCCGAAATAAATTCTGGCCGTAGATTTCCATTATAATTTCCAATTGAAATTGTGGACTCCCACGGACTCGGCCGGCGTGTCTTCCGTTGCATACAAAATTACTTCTCAACACTCCGACGCGACGCATCGCGTCGTGCGGCGCTGTGTTCCGTGGAACTGCACAGAATGCGCCGTGGATTACTGAGCTAATTACTGTCGTAGTTACTCACACCGTGCGTCGTAGCTATCCCGCGGAATAATTAATGTTGATAATAGATATATGCCGTATATTATAAATTGTGTTATACAATATCGCGTGCGTCATAGCGAGTGCCGATATTAATTCGTTGTTACGAAGATTGGAGATAATCAAGGGGTGACAAGTATGTAATTAGTACCGATACGAGGAAACTACTTTCAATCAATATCACAGCGTTATCAGCCTCATTCTTAATGTACGCAATGTAATAAATTGTTTATTCATCGAGATATTTAATAGTGATAATGATAATTATGAGAAGGAAAATTATATGTTTATTACACATGTGTACGTATTATGATTTAATACCATTTTCATACAATAACTTGTAAACATAATAATGATTTTAACCAAGCTCAAAATTCTTTAGATGATAGAAATTCCAGATAAAGAGTAGTACATAATTGAGTTATAATTGATCAATTAAATTTACATTAAGCAAGTGTTTGTTTCAGACCTAAATTAGATGACCGCTAAAAGAAATTGGTACGACTAAAATATCAATCCATTCTTGCTCAATTACATCTTTTTTCTTCTTTTGAGTAAATAAAAGTCTGAAATGAAGAACGTTTAATGAATAGAGAAAAAGGATAAGGAAATTTTTATACTCAAAGTATAAGAATTCCTTGTTAATTGGAGGAAAGGTAATTTAGCATTTAATCTACATTGTTTCTCGCAAATCTCTCGACGAGAAAATATTTACTTTATCAGAAAGTATTATTTAAACGAATTGAAATTAGTATATATAATTATAGTAGAGAAATACGAGAGAATTGTTGAATGAATTGGACACATACCTATACACAATTACTATATATGTATATTTTTTTTTCTCTATCGCATTATTTAAAAATTATATTAATATGTGTATATGTATGTATAGATAAAATTATAAAAATGTTTATGTTATATACAATACGTAATATGAATATTTCTCAAAATAAATGTATTATATTAATAAACCAATTTTATTGCTAATGAGAACAAACTAAGTATATATTTTATTTATTACTGCTGACAGCAGGTCAAAGTACGTTAAAGTAGGTTACAATACGTAAAACACACTAATTGTTAGTACAATATAAAGTATGTCATGGCATGTTTTAAAGTACTAGAATAAAACTTTTGTTGACATACATCCAAGTAGCCTTCAGTAGCCAACTAGCTGTTCCAGAATTTTAATTTAAGGCAAAACATTTAGATGGCAAAATATACACTAATCCGTACGTTAGATATTTAAATGTATACTTGAAAAAATTGCAACAAATAAGGCTATTCCGTCGAGAAAGAATTACTTCAAATTACGGAGAGTCTGTATTATTAACAATGAGAATCCAATAAAATGCTTTAATAAATTACTAATTACTGTATAGCATGTATGGAAATTCTTTAACTTGCAGAGTGTTTTGCTAATTTTTTTCCAAAGTGCTTAGGATTTCGATAGACTTCTTCGATTTCTTTTCGCATGTGAGTCTCTAATATAGATTCTTCCGATTTGACCAATTTTTTTCTCATCCATCGATGCGAGATAACGGCAGAGATGCACAGATTATTTGATTTGCGTGCGGGCATTATAAGGCGCTTATAACTCGTTCGCGTCTAATTAACCCACGGCCAATGTTTTGTTTTCAGAGAGCTTGCATCTCTGGACTGAGACTATCGCGATTTCTCCTTTCATGCGGAATAAAGGCGTCTATTGTGTGAATGCAGTGCTTTCATCTATTCGCCGGTTTACAAAAGACGCTTGGTCTTTGCGTTTGTTTCCGAAAATGCATTTTGTACTGCTATTACACAGAGCCTACTATGCGCCTGCGTATCCATGTATTCGGGCATTGTAGTTATCGATAACAAAGGAACAAATTTCACGCAAAGTTACTCTTCGCAAATTAAAGTTTACTTCTCGTATGTATGAAAATTATATTCCGTATCAATTCCACGAAATTAATTTTTACCAACGCGCTCATTTTTTTCTCTATATTATAATTAATCTTTTACAGACAAAACACAGTGGAGATAATTAGAAAATCATTCTATTAACAACTGCAAAAGAGAAATTTATCTTCTCGCAAATCGTTGTTTATATGCAAAGCAGTACAGAGAGGTATCATTTATCGTTTTTTTTTGTCTCTTAAAACAATAAACGAAATATCTTCGTATCTACGCTTTGCATATAAACAATGGGATTTACGAGAAGATAAAATTCTCTTTTGCAATCGTTAATAGAATGATTTTCTAATTATTTCCATTGTGTTCCGTGTATTCTGCGTCTGTAGAAAATTAATCTAGAGAAAATTAATATCGAGAAAAATGCACATTGGTAATAATTGATGTTGTGTAACCGATACAAAATATAATTTTCATACATAAAAAAGTTACGAATTTAATATTTATGAAAAGATTAAAGTAATTTTTATCAAACTTTAAATACGAAGCGCCTTACAGTTCCGAGTGTTAAGATGTTGAACTAACATTCATTTGAATTGAATTAATTTTTCAGAAATAAATTGAGAGCCGATGAAATTATCGGATTCACACAATCATTCTGATAATCCCCCCAAATTTTCCCAAATCTTAAAAAATTGTAATAAACTTACTGCGAAAAACTTCCAATCATATTGTTAATTTTTATCAATAATAGATTTCTCATTAATTAATTGTAAATTTATTTAGAGTTAAAAGATCTTTCTGCGTAGGTGTATATCTAATCTTTTATATCTAATCTTTAAGAATAAGCGAGACGAGTTATATTTCGAGGGATAAAAAAGGGATACAGCTGAGTATTTCGCTGAGAATAACATCATTTCCCATGCCTGTCTCTAACTTTGGAACAGATTTATACCCCGCTATTGATCGTATGTGCTATCTTTTATTTCGTATCCAGAGTTATAGGGTCACTCTCGCTGATTAAACTTCCGCGGTTAATTAACCACAGGCCGATATTTGCTTCGGTTTTGCGCCAATCCTAGGAAGACCGTGATGATGTTTCCTCTCAAATAGAAGCATAGTGACCCGCCGTTAAACGGAGTTATTTCCCATACTCGTCAAACCGCAAATACGAGCCACTCAGCTAGGCTGGTTAACGCCGTAAACATCGTCATGTCTCGCTTGCGGCCGATCGACGTGCTTTTTGCCCTTTTATATTTTCGCCCGTATAGCTTACCCTAACAAATTTATCTTGGCAACGGGAAAAAAAATTGTCGCATGATATTAACACGCCATGATAATATCGGGGCATATTTTGTCATTAAATTGCTTTTTTTAGATGGCTCAAAATCTAAAAATACGGTCTTACGAGAAAAATGTCTCTACGATTTCTTTTATACGCGTCGTTTCTTTGCAGAAGAAAGTTGAAACTATTCCCCAGTACAAATAGAACATTGTAATTTGAATTTTCTGAACATTTTGTAGAGAAGATTCACCGCAGGAAGGTTTTATTTATAATGTAACTGCCTCATCGGATATTTTTGCGTGAGTTGTAACTTCGCGACCGAACTGACTGCGTGCTTGACTAACAATGACGGAGAGCTTAACTTATCCACTGGAGCCAATAGTATTGATTGCGGAAACTGAATAGCTCTGTGAATAAGATTCTGCACAAACTTTGTCAATTAAATCGAAGTGCATTCAAACATTTACAGAATTATATGCATTGATTGTGGAATTTAATGACTTCCGGCTTATATATTTATAAGAAGCTTTTAATGCCTCGACTTGTTCCAGAACATTCGCAAAGTCTATAACGTAAAGTTATAAAATATTTATATAATTAATTTCGCGTGCATTTATATTATTAACGTATACATATTTATTATTTAGCGCTAACATTAAACCCCGAAAGAATTTATTTACAAACAGTATACAAATTTTGTATACTGTTTGTAAACTATAATTTAATTTATCATTTCACTTTAATTTCTATTCTCCAGAAATTCTCCAGTTAAACAAACCGCAAAGAAACGATAATCAGAATGTATCGAAATAATTTGGAATATTCACTGAATCGCGTAGCGTGTTCATAAAAGTAACACGATGCTTCAGATGCATAATTCAGAATCTACGTGGGAATCGTGATTTGGGTCAGAGAGTGCATTTCAGCATTTACGGCCTACGTGCATCGGTTGTAAAGACGCCTTCAAAACCTAATGACAAACAGCTGGCACAACCCGAGGAGGATTTAATGTTCCGATCCTCTCGTAGCGAGAACCGTTTAATAAGAATTCTCACTGGCTCATACATTTTTCATGATAAAACGAAACGGCTCTATCAACTAAAAGGATGAAGATGGATAAATATTATTCATCTAATACGGATTATTATCTCTCTCTTTATAAATTATGCCGCAAGAAAAACACTCTATTTTGCATCTTGCAAGAAACAAGATTTATCTTCCCGGTTGCACCGCGGAATTTTTAGTCCTTCACATTCATCAAGAATGTTTCTGCAAAATTATGTAGTTTTTATTTTTGGGACGACATTTGTAAATCGAGAAGAAATGCCCAAGCATCAGTAAAAAATACGCATCACTTATAAATATCATTTAAAAAATTCAGAGCAAGAGCAAACTGGCCGCTGGCGAAATTAATTTTATTATATTCGCCGCTATTATGTGCAAAATGAAGTCGTTATAGACCAAGCAGCTTTCTACAAATTTATTTCGACGATCCATTTTCCACCATTTCTCTTTGCTATTAATATAACGAACATACTCTTTTAAACACTCTTATACATTTTTCTCTTTTAATAATGTTACACTGCTTTATTTCTCGTATATTTCTGTGTTTTGCTCCAATTTTTTTTTTTACGTTTTTTTAACAGAATTTTTTTTAATAAATTGGATCAGATTATTCGCGTAAATTATCCATGCAATATATACTTATAAAGTAAAGTAATACAATTTCAAAAATAGTAATAATCCTGAACTTTGAATTTAATTTTCGAGGTTCAAGTTTGGTTCTCTCCACTTTAGTATCTACCTCCCCTTTAAGCTTAGTTAAATCTAACCTCATTATGTAGAGGGTATTAAATCTCGAAAATCTTCAAATCTTATTATATTCAGAATTATACCATATCGAAATTGTACCACCTTATCCTAAAAAAATACATGTTTACATAAATAACGCAGTTTATAAAATTATTTATATAGTAGTTTATAAAAATAACTTGGTTAAAAACGTAAAACAAAAATTGAAATAAAAAAAAATATTTTATTCAGCATGAATAAGTATATTTTAAATTTTCATAAGCGTATTCCTGGTTAAAAAAAGAAAAACAAATGTATTTATAAATATAAAGTCGCAAATGTTTCGTTGACGAAACAATGAACATAATAGTAGTATCAAATGTTTTATGTAAAAATTACAGGTGAGTCTTTTTTTTTTGTTTACAAGAGATGCACAAAGTGTCCTCCATTTTTGACACATAGGTAAGCACGATTGATATATTCGATCGTTATTTCGAATTTATTCGTGTGCATTATTTCGATAATAAAATATTGCCATTTAATGTTCGTAGAAACATTTATTCTTCCTCTTTATCCAGAAAAATGCTCATGACAATTTTAAACGTTTCAAAACGTATGAATGTTATTCTGTAGGTATATATATATTATACCATATATATAAGAGAACTAATTAGAGTCTAAGGGCGGTTACACACGTTCAAGTAAACTTGCACAAGTGGCTTGCGCAAACATACTTGACAAGTTTACTCTTGGCCGGCCTTAGATGGCTGTATTTACACACTGAAAATATTTACTAAATTTTAATAAATATTTCTTTGAATAGTCCTAACGGAATATTTACTAAATATAAACACATATTTATTAAATACAAAAGCCATTAGCTTGATTTAACTATCATTTTTTTTTTATTTATTTAAATTTATTTACATTTATTCACCGTAAATAAATATCCCGTCAGGACTATTCAAAGGAATATTCATTAAAATTTAATAAACTTTTTTCTCAGTGTATGAAAATTAGACGAGTTATTTGCTAGTTTTACGGAGCTTGTGATAAAACTGTCGTAGGATTCCCGGCGACAACGTGGATCATTTATACGCGCTATAATTGGCAGAGAAGCGGAAATAAGAGTTTACAAGCGATCTTTGTGGTTAGCTGAGAAAAGACAAAGGTCGCAATATACACGCGTTAGATGCAAATATACCGGTTTACGAGCTGATGACAACTGGAGAAGAGAACCGGGTAATCGCTGCGGGGCTTCGTCGACGCTCAGTTCAGCAGTTGAGTTTAACGTGCCGCCGTCTTTACCAGGACGTAGGAAAGGTGTGTCCGCCCGTCTTTAACAAGATTGCTATCTAGTATCGCCGCGCTAAGCCAATTTACTGCCGGCGTTGCGCAACGTTTAGATAATTTATCGCGACACCGAGTCTTCCATCCTTACTTCCCTCTTCCGGCTTTCGCGTCGCGCGCGAAAGCTCGCGAATTTCCCGGATGTCTCAAGTTCTACAGTATTCATTAACGATTTTGCGACGTTCCTCTGTACGAGTAGGTCAAAATAACTCGAGAGCGGATGGAACAGTGAGTTAATCGGCCCGAGAATAACTAACTGGTAATTACAACGATCTATCATTACAGCCGCGCCCGCGTAACATCGGGAAATGCAATAATATCTTGCGGACAATATTTATACGCATAATTGTACCTGCTCCAAGTGCCCTGGGTATAACCGAATAATTCATACTTTAGGAGCTGTGCTATTATTAATTCGTTATTAACGCACATCCGTCGAGACTTCAGTGATGCTCTTCTCGGAACGGGGTCAAAAATCTCGGTCAAAAGGCAACGCACCCTGTAGTTAGCAGGGATTTCATCTCATTATCACGTGCCCGTAATAATTAATCCCCCATCTCGCGCAGCGAGCGAGAGTGAAATAGATATGTGTCGGTGTCGTGACGTTACGCGGCCAAGCCTCACTATAATGAAACACAGACGTCGAGTGTGTGCGAGTAATTCAACGAAGTTTCTGTGTCGGATATGAAAAGAATTTTGTAATCCGAATGGAAGTTATTACCGTACGAAATTTCCGTACGAAAAAAAATCATGCAATATTGAGCGAAAAAGGCAATTTTACTTTTGTTACGTCAAACAAAAGTGAAATTATTCTCGTCTTCCGAGCTCACTTCGAAATCTCTTCACATTCCTTGCCGCAGAAGATAATATGTGCCTCACACTGAATTTTCCGTTTGACATCATTTTCAACACTACATGTAATATTATTATAAAATATTTCCTAAAATGTATTAATGCTTAAATATTAGATATTAAGTGTAATATAATGATCAGTATGATCACATTGTGGGAGCATCGTTACATCATATTTTTTAATGATAATTAATTTATATACTATTATATGATATATGTTTAAAATACATACATATATAATATAAGCTATAAACACGCTAGAGATCCTCTAGCAAGTCTAGTTACGATAGCAACAACATTTGACTCTTTATTGTAGAGTATATATGTATAGTAAATCGTATACGGTTGATCCTATATACTCCGTAATATACAGCTATTTCCGTCATATTTATCTCATGAAAAGATTACTATGTGATCAGAATTTTACTTGAGAATCTCTAAGCAAAAACTATTAGTGACTTAAACGGAAAGGTACTGAAAATCGTTCAAAGAACGTGTTAATTTTCAAGTCGTTTAATCCTTTGCTGTCCTGCATCGGGCTAGACGTAATGACCGTTTACGGTAATCTTTTTCATAATTCTCCAAGCATTTCAATCAAAACATTAGATATAATCAACAAATAAATATCAAATCTCCATTAATTTCTTTAAATAATAAAATCGCTTTGATTTATACAATATTAGACTCGACGTTTATTATTAGGTGTAAAAGGTAAAATGCTCACTTGTGAAAAATAATTTAGATCGCAAAAAGACGAAAATGGCTCTGCGGGGTCTTACATACATTTTAAAATTACAGCAAGAAAGAGAAGGATTTCGTAATAGCTCGTACAAGAATAGGTCGTATAAAAAAAACTCTTGCTAATTATACGGTAACGGCATCGCACGACTTCATCGCGAGCAGACTCGACAATAGCACGACAATCGCGGCGCCTACGTTGACGATCGCATTTGGACTTGGCGTTACGTCACCGTTCGTCATTAATATATTGTGGGGCCGCTTTAACCTGGCCTATCGATATATCATTGCACTCCGGAGAGTGCCCGGTGTGATATAATCCCGTCGTAAATTTGCCAAACGAGGCAAACCAAATAAAATAAAAAAAGGAAAAAAAAAAGTGAACGGCGGTGCGTTCGCGCGCGGATCTTTCTTCCTGTCTCTCGAATATCAAAATTCATGGTGCGCAACGTTGCGCACGGAGCGTCAGATTTGCAACATTCATCGGCGATACGTGTCTCCTCCTGAAACGCGGTGCATGCACACTTTTACCGTAATTTACGGCGCGAAGCGTCGCTCCATATGTTCCCGGGGCCGTGAATTACGGGGGCTGCGCACCGCGCGGCTCTCTACGTACGTACGTACACTTGCACCGATCCCGGTGTGCGTCGGTGCCGCGGTAATGGAGTCCATATCTTCAAAATTTAACCTGAAAGCTTAGTACTTCGCGGAAACAGAAGGGACGCTCGTATAGCGGTTTATCACGCACGCGATGGACTCGCCGCTTCTCGCGTGTCGACTCCGCGCGCGTTATCGGTTAAGAGGCTAGAACTATACCGATTTCTCATTCAATCGCGTCTCGACGGAAACCGCTCTATTTTGCTGTGTAAAGCGTCACATAGAATCCTTTTAACGGTACATCACTCGTTAATTTAAAGCCAAATGCATTGCAAGACAATTGCTCCTCCATTTACTTTCTCTCTTCCTTCGTTTCTCTCTCTCTCTCTCTCTCTCTCTCTCTCTCTCTCTCTCTCTCTCTTCAGCTCTCTTCCTTCTTCCCTTGCCATGTTAGACTGATATTTCATGTGTTGTATGATAAACTTTTTAAGCGTTTTAATTGGCTATAGGATAGAAAAAAACTTCTTCGTCCTATAACCAATCAATAAGCTTCAAAAGCTTTGACACATGAAATATCAGCTGTAATGGGCTAATATTTCATTTGTCGTACAAATTTTTCAAATGTATTGATTGACTATACAGAAATAGTTCTCAAGTTTCCAAAAATTCTCTATGTTGTAATCAATCAATGCACTTGACAAATTTATTTGTATGACAGATGAAATATTGGCCTTAGAAACAGCCTTCTAAACAGAAACAAGACGCTTTCCATTCAAGCAATTCCGCTAAATTTAACATACATATCACGAATATGTGCCGGTTATCCGACGTAATTAAAACGTAATATTCCATGTTTAATCGCGGCTACGATCGCATGAGATCCACCAGAATTTCTCGGCGACATGCATATATCAAAAGTCCGCAAAAGCGTGGGTCCGGATCGAGACGTCGTTCCTCTCTCTCTCTCTCTCTCTCTGTATATATATCCGCATAATAAATCTTCCGGCCGACCGAGTTTCTCGTAATCCAATTAAGATTTTCGCGACTCTGTCCTCATCCTTTCACATCAATTATCGCGGCGATCCTGGCGGACTTAAAATCGTGGGCGCCGCTAAAGTCATCACGGAGCACCGTGCGCACGAGTTTTCCGACGACAACGCGGAGCCGACAAGGACCGCTTTTTGCCTAAGAGCCTTGGGCTTCTTCTCCAGTCCCAAGCCTTTGTTAGAAAGGGGTTAAATCGCGCTATATATACACATCGAAGGGTGACCGGGCGGCGGTGAGTGATCGATCGTTGAAGGACCGAGGAGACTCGTTCTCTTTCATGCGCACGCATCGTCGTCGTGCATGTCACGCGCGCGTACAATACGCGATAACGGTATACTCCACGTACAACCCACGTGTGCAAAACGCGGAAATAACAGAAATACTCGCATCGGAAAAAGGGAACTGTGTGTGTTGAAGCGGAATCTGGGATGTTACCGTCAAATAAACGTATTTTTTTATTGGGACAAGGACGTTAGGCAATTTTGGGAAATGTTTTGTTTCCACGTCCCCTCGTGGACAATGCGATTTTCATTGTTATAAATCTTTGTACTCTGCCTAAAAATATTTATTATTGTATTAGTATAGTTTTCGCGTGTGTGTTTGTTAGATTCAAATTAGATTTCAGTTTTTTTTTTTTTTTCTGTTTAAAGTATTATCTCTATATAGTACATTTTTATGTATGTATGACGTTATATATAATTACGGAAAAGGTTTAAAAAAAAATATATATATATATATATGATATAAGAGAAACGTTGGATAGCGAGGAGAATAAATATATTTTCAATCAGAATGGTGACATTTTTAATTTAGGAGTGGATTTACTTTTCTTCGCGTGGCTCAGAAAATTCCACTAGAAATCACATATCTTTTCTCCTGCCAGGCTTTCTGACTTTAGTCGAGCCGATGTATTCTTGATGAAATCATGATTGATGTACCTAATCTTTCTTCGCAATGTCAGCAATTTCAATATTAAATATCTCGATGTAGTTAAACATTCAATGAGAATTTTTTTTTAAATCTGCTTAAAAAATAGTTTTGCGTACGAGTATATAATCTATCATCAAATGTCTGTAAAAATATCGGTTCGGATTGAAGCAAGTTTTCAGTTTTGTTCCTCCGAGGATCATTACGGGTATTCGTTCGGAGAAGGTAGTTAAGAGACTGCCGGGACAATCGCGATCGGGTTATATTGATTAAGGAAGTTCGCTTTGTACGAAACACGTTGCTTATACTTGCCTTCGGTGACGAAGACGAAGATCGATGCCGGCTTGGTGTTGGAGGCGCTGCACGTGTAATTGCCCGTGTCCGCCTCCACTGCCTGGCGAATCGTCAGTCGGCTTTGAGTTGGTCCTGGATCGGTTTGTACGGTCACGCTGCCGCGCGTGGTGTCGTAGTTTATCATCCGGTTATTGTGATACCAGAACACGTATTGCGGCGGCGTCGGGCTCTAGAGCAGATAGAAGAAGAATGGCGTCCGTTGACAAGCATGAGATTTAACGTGCGGATTTTTCCCAGCACAAAGGCAACGACCGGAGAATCATCGAGCCTTTGCGGCTTCGTGACGTTCGTTATGAGGATTTCTTTCGGCGGAATAACGCGTCTTTGTGCTGGGCATTATGCGCGCCGACAGGTTTCGCTTTGCGAATCTTGGCGCTTTTGTTTTCTTACTTTTTTGCAGAACGATTACATGCTGGAAGACTTAGCTTCGTTTATACTCAGCTTTACTTTTGATATGTTTAGGATGCGTTCCGTTTTGCTCTTACAACGCGTGTGAGCATCATTTGTCCTTGTTTAATATTTGATAGACAATAAGGATGAACTGATGTTTATAGCGCGTGAGCGTGAAAACGGAACGTACCCCCCTCCCTGTAATGTTCATTAACATTCATTATAAAGCTCAAATTGACGCTTTAATATAACATAACATTCATATACCAGAAATATTTTCCTGCGCATCTTGTGTTCTTGTTTGCTTTATTTAGAAATAAAATAAAAGTAAACAACGAAGACTCCTTTTGGCGTCTATGTAAACTATGTAATCTATGTAAACTACAGTCCAAATTACAAATTCATCTATATTTTAAGTTTTAAAATCAGCAGACGTTTTTAATAAATATTAATATTGAAGCATCATTAATATTAGGAGATACGAGCAAATAAAATTACAAAATTTATGATAAATTAAATTTAAAAAATACACACAGAAAAAATGTGATATTTTAATTAATATTAAATAATTAACGTACAAAATGTAATATCCGTACTAAGAAGTATAGCAACAAAGTGCTTGTTGAAATAAATTTTAATTGTGAAAGTACTGGCTCTTTACATAATTTAAAAGAAGCAATTTTACGTTCTCGTAACAGTGATTTTGAGACACTGTGTACGTTTACGTAACAAGTATGTCAGATATATCTTGAAATAATTAAACGTCAACTTGCGAGAATTTAATATTTGCTTTTGCGGGCTCTGGCTAAACGCGCGCGGGAATTTGGTCGCAAAAACACGAGTTTATATAATAGGTTGGGTTTCGTTGAAAACGAGCGCGCGGAATTCAGCTGTAGCTGCGAGCGATGAGGCCCATCAGCGTTTATTATAACGCCGGATACACGTTTACAGCGACCCTGTCGTGTCATAGAATACAGGAAGGATAGGTGCGTGAAATGGTGTGTTGTTAAGGTCAAATACTCGCAAACTTCCAACCACATCGTCGTCAGGAAATTCGCAATATGCTGAGCGATGACGAAGCCGTGTAAAAGGCGCGGAGAATAAAGGCTGCTCCAAAGTACTCTCTTCTCTCAACATACCTTATTTGTTCGTCAACATCGTTTTCTTACTACATAAGACATTATCTCAAAAATGCTTCGCATGCAGCTATTTCGAAAGTTTATGAATATATCGTTAAGGATATTACAATTGTATTATTTTCTTTTCATTAAGAATTTAAATGAGAATATCGCGTCGATATTTTAATATTGTGCTTAAAAAAGCACGATTTTGTAAAATATGTGAATACTTATGTATTATATATATATATAAAACTGAGAGAAATGTTTGGTATATCCATTTTGTTGATACGTGACTAACAAAAATTGTCTTATTTTTTCATTAAAAAATTGTACGTCCTAATCAAAATTTCGTTATTCTAATTAAAATTCAATTATTCTAATCAAATTTTGATCAGAACGATAAATTTGGTTAGAATGAAAAATTTTGTTGTCCCAACCAAAATTGGGACAATACAATTTTTTAATGAAAGAGTAAGAAAGTTTTTAATCACATATATATTAACAAAATGAATTGTTACATGTAACATTTCTCTCAGTGTAAAGCAATAACGTACAAATTTATTTAACGCAACTGTTAGCGGGTTGCTCGTACTGTCTCGTTAGTAACTGGATATATGGATTCGGCGTGTGCGCCTTATAGCGTATAAATTTCCGCCCAATGTAGCTGCGGGATCCAGACACGTGGGATACTGCTCGTCATCCGTTTATTGTAACGTCGGATGCGTGCATATTGTGGCAGCGGCGTCGAGCCGCAAAGCGGGTGAAGAATAGACGCGCGAAACCGTAGCGTACAAGCAACGAGGATGCGGGATACCCGAGGATTTTCGGCTTCATGGATTCTGTCCGGCAAAGCAAGTGCAAGTCAGGAGTCAGAGGCCACGCATTCCTCTATGCTAAATGCTCGTTATTTTATTCCGTTTAATATGTTCCTCAAACAGTTATGCAACCGAATGCTCGCCATTGCGCGATGTATAATGAGAGTGTGTATATCACAGAAACGATCGTTGTTTTTCTCATTATTGTACATCGTTGCGTCGACGAACAAGGTGCGCTTGGTGCAAAGGTAGGAATAAAATTGAAAAAGAGATCTGCAGACGTACGTCATGAATATATGGTTAGAAATGTAGTTTCGAATGAATACGGAAAGAATAATTTTGTTGAAGTATCTAAAAAATTTAGCTAGATACAGATCTGGAAATAACTTTGCTGGATTATTAAAATTATTATGTAGAACGCTGAAGTATAATGAGCAGTGCTGCAAAAAGTTTTGACATCTGGCAACCAGCTTGAGCGTCCTACTTAATTGTTTTGATGGTCTAACAAAATTATTTTCAGATTTATACCTAGTTTTTAGTTAAAATATTCATTCTTTGTGTTATCAATAAAATTAAATTGACAACAAGTAACACACGGTTATAAACGTAAAATTGTCTAATAATTTATTTTTTTCGTTTAGTTAAAAATATAGCTTTCAATATAGATACAAATTATTTGAATAAATTGTTAATTTAATATTTATTTAATATCTTCTTCGTGATTTGTGGCACAAGGGGAGGGGGAAAGACGGATTTATTTTAAAATATTTAAAATTTTAGATATATAGATATAGATTTGAAAATAATTTTAATGATTCATCAAAATAATAATTACATATATATATATATATATATATATATATATAGGACGTTCAAATGTGATGAGCAATGCGGCAAAATATTTTGACATTTTAGGAACCAGCTTGAGAGTCCTATATAATTATTTTAATAATTCGATAATATTATTTTCAAATCTGTATTTAGTCAAATTTTTAGATACTTTAACGCGAAACTATTCTTTTTCCATGTAGACTCATATATTTCCGCTATTCTTATTAGATGATACATACTGTGGGTTAAATTTCTCTTTTTTCTTATAAGATATTTCAGCAAATTATCATGTAATTAACTCAATAATGCTGCATGTTGCGAGCTTTTTGAAATGCTATCGTCGATTTTATACCGCTAAAGGCAAATAAATCTCTCCAGAGACGCTGGCTGTATTCACTTTGTGCTTTTAGGAAATCATATAAATTATACCATTGTTCTCGCGAGACGACAAAGTGGAGTTTCAACGAGGCAATGCGAGTTACACGGCAGAAGAAAGCGAATTGTATCAAACAAATAGTACAAACTATTAACACCACGCTAATTACGCCGCTACTTATCTCTGGCAGCGGTATGCATAAAGTGCATGCATAATGTAAGACAAGCGATAGTTTCTGTCATATGAATGTGAATTACAATGTCAATAAAACGAATGCAAACATCTGAGATTGAACAAGTCCGGTTTTGCATAAATTTGCATTATACCGCGATGATATTACAAGTAGTTATAATTTATAAACAGTGAATGATTTACTAATGTTATATCGATTATGAATAAACGTACATATGAAATCGCGCGTGATCGATGGGATTAATGTATACATGTAGAGATTACTGTAGATAAATCAATAGATTTCGTTTTGTTGAATTTACGCGATATTGTACACAAATTTACCAATTTCAATTTAATAAATATGGTTTTATTCTCGTGGTTGAAAACACAATTGTTGTTATTTTTGGACATCAAATAGACTCATACGTATCATATTACAAGTTTAATAATCATATTACACTTCTGGCAGTTAACGAAAAATGTATCATCAAACATTTCAATTTGTCAATCTCTGTACGTTCGTAACGTTTTTTCAATACGCTTTTTACAATGTTTCGAAAAGAGTATTTGCGTTTTTTTTATGTAATTCATTATGTTTACTTTCGCTAATGATATACTGTTAGAATTTTGTGTTGTTTCTTTAAAAAGTCTAACTGTATAAATAACGAACGCGCGACGTAAAGTAGAAATGGACGAAATTGTGGCAAATACATAAAATCTCAGTAGCTGCATCTAAATCTCAAGCGTTCCTCGACAATGGAGATTTATATTAGTCTAGAAAGTCCATCCTCCTTTTTGCGAATAGCCGCGTTTACGTCGTTCGGTAAAATAAGCCGACACCGTTGCGTGAATCACATCGCTCGCAGTGCCAGTGGAAAAAAACTTGAACACGCTCGACGGCGAGCGCCAGACGCTAAGCAGAAACGGACGAATCCGTTGAATAAGTAGAATGAAGCGCGACAAGCGCGCCCACCTCTTTTCATCTTCTACCGAGAAAATGAAACTCGCTTTACTTTCCCGATTGTTCCAAGTATGAGGAAAACATCGGTAAAGAATAAACAAAGGATGATAGTGCAGACGCAAATCTAAGTGAGAAAATACGGCTTTCCATTGCATTGCTTTTTAGTTAATTACAGCAGGCTTTCACTTTGCGCGCTTTTGCGTTGCGAAAAATTCTACAGCTCACGAGAGGAATTTTTATAAAGTCCATTGTTCGTCGTCAGTCAGTTCAGTTTCGTACATCGATGGCGCTATAAAAGATCAGCGTGTCTCTCATTCCGCTCCGTTGGAAAAAAAAATCTCGTAATTTCGTTCCACATCGGAGCTTTCGTAAAATTTCGTACTGTCCGTTTGGTGTGATGAAGGATCAATTGCCGCGGTGGAGCCGACGTTTCTGAGAGAAATATCTTCGAGAATGTCGGATTCCATTGTTCCATCGCTGTTCTTATATCGGAAATGGAGGTAAAACGTCTGCCTGCGATCTAACTATCGAGGAAATTCTTAAGGAGAGATACGGCTGTTTCGGATTTTACGGCATTTAGAAGAAAGGCTGCAGGTTGTATACAGACCACAATGAACAAATAAATAAACAATACAATTTTTCAAAGTAATTGCAGAATTATTTTACAAAATAGGTACCTTCGAGAACATTTTCTGTTCTCTCAAGTAATAGGTTAATACGTACTTCATGCGATGTTATTTGACATGATGGAGTATTCAAGAGAGGAATCTCTAATGGCATATCTTACGGGTATATGCTCTTCGCGATATGTTGGATCTATCTCTCGAGGCTGAAAACGCGGTAGAATTGGTATGCAATCAATCACGATAATTGTGACATTGAGATGAGCGTGACGTTATAATATTTTTCAATAATGTAATTCGCAACCGTCGCTTTTTTAATAAATTCATTATATTAATTAAACGAATAGTTGTACGTCTAAAAGTTTTATTATGAGTGGAAAATACGTTTCCAAACAGCGTTTTATTTATGTCTTTTCTAACGTAAACTCCTCGATCGACTTTTACAAAATATTGAATACCGACTTTGACGTAAATACAAATCTTAAGTAAATCGGCGAAGTGTAAATTGTTTGTTTAACTTCATGAAATGAATGCACTATGCACCAGTTTCAAATATCCAATTCTACTTAAGGATTCTAAGGCACCTGGGAAACTTGTTGATGGGACGATACAGAATTTTAATTAGAGAAATATCTGAAGCAGTAAGATATTAATTTGGTTTAATGACACTCAGAACTTGCTTTCATGCAAGTTAAATGTTAAATCGCTGTTAATCCGGATACCACCCCGATCGATGACACAGCAAAATACTTTAAGAATTATTCTCCTTTTTT
>NW_017305885.1:699417-708654 GCF_001594115.1 Trachymyrmex septentrionalis
CGGATACCATCCCGATCGATGACACAGCAAAATACTTTAAGAATTATTCTCCTTTTTTTTCACTCGGCACGTGCAAGAAAGCCGAGCGGTTTCCAGTATAAATACGAAAGCCAATAACGAACGTCTCGTTCACGTTAATGGTCGCTTAAAGTACACAGTTTCGAATTTCCAAGTACATGGATTCTAAGCAGTTCGCGTGAGTCGGTGCAGGGTTAATTGCTAGGTTGCATGACGCGCATGTTGGCGATGCAATTGACACTAGTGTGTCACGTTGTTACGAGCGGGCAGCAACGGACTCTGCTTTCGAGATAAATAGAGTAACACGACACAAGCACAGGCTTTATTAATGAAATAGTTCGTCTCTGTCAGTTAAAATAGTCTACCCCTCGCTGCACAATTAGCAATCCGTTTTAAGTATGCATTTAACAACACTTGAATCGTGACGTTTCTTGAATTTTAACGATTGTCCATCTAATTTTGAAGATTGAGAAAAAGTGCCTCTCGCTTAAAATACTTGAACATCCGGAGGATTGAAGAAGTTACGAAATATTTAGATCAATGCGTTCAAATTAAATTATAAAGGCATGAATATCTCGTCAATTTGAGGAGTTATAAAATGATATAAAAATAGTTACGTCAACGTGTCTACTAAATTAGACATCTTATAAAGAAGAAATGTGAGATCTTATCTCATTTTACCCCTTTCATTATACATTATTGATTTTTGCGTCTGCTCGTGTAGAAGACAAAAACCGTCATTAGCAGGTGCTCTTCAGTATCCTGACAGTATTATTATTTATGACCCGTTGCAGTGAAATAACACGTTCCAAGATAATTCACGCCTGGCGTCATTTTGGTGTCAAGTGTATTCGCTCGTTGTGTAATTGTCATTACTGCAACTCGCTTCACTGTTGAATCGAGTCAGTCCATCGCTACCGCAAGGGAAACACTGCGACATCATAACGCGACATTTGGCATTCATTAGGAAAATAATGCGACGCCAGTTTCGAGCACAGAAATGTAAATACGTTTATGTCATAATATCCGACTCAACTTCTTGATGTATAACCGAAAGGTGGTATAATCCTTCGCGAATTATATCGTATCTCTACTCTGCCAAATTTTGATAATAAATGTCATTTAACTGAATGAATCATAACGAAACGTCTTTTCATTACTGCACGCATGTTAATTAAGGAGTGAATGCTATTTGGTTATGTTATACTAATGAGTAAAAACTTTCAATATCCTTTTTCACTCAGTTACGTGCCTTAATAATGTTACCGACAACGTTGACGTAAAATCAATGCCATCGTGCTTCCAGCACTGTTGTTTTCATCATAAATAGTTGTTTCAATGCAAAAGAATTTCATTATAAAACGTTATCTTCCTATCGTTATACAAACTCGTATATTATTCTCTTTTAATAAAATTTATTTCAATAACAGTTATTGAGATAAATTTTGCAAGTACAGCAAAAGAAAATGCATTACCAATAGCATAACAGTTACGAACATAACTGCATGTCAACCTGTTCGAATGTAACCTTTGTACATTTTTATTAGTGTTAGTTTTTTCTGTATTTATTATGATTTATTGTAAGGAAAAGGATTTAGTGTAAGGAAAAATTTCTTGTAAACAGTGATAGAGAGAGAGTGTTGCAAATATCGCAAAAAAAAAACTGTGTATCGATCTGTTCAAATTCTTGCATTTTTTGCATTCAATATCTTCAATTTTTCTCTCTTCAATATCAGAATATACATTTATTTCGTTTTAATTGCAAAAGTTTTTGAGGACTTTAAGCAAACAGACATAAAATTAATTACCAGACATAATTAATTACCAGACATTTAAATAGGTACAATTTAATGCGAATAGAATAAAAGAAAATTTTTTGCAAATGATATCGTAAAATTGCTAGATACTGGATGTCGGATATCCGGAAAGAATATAGCATCGGATATTCAATATCCAATCGGACATCCGGTAAATAATTGTTTGACCGAATATCGGATATTTTCCGGATATCCGATAAAATTTTTCCATTGTATTAAAAAAAAAGAATAAAAGGAAAGCAAGAAAAAAATAGCGATAATAATTTTCTTTATTTCTCCAACGTGAAAAGAAAAAGAAGAAAGATGAATTGCGCAAGAAGTTAAGCTGAAAAGAATAGAATTCTATGACGTCAACTTCGACGGCATCAATAACGTGAACATTCAATATATCATTTTCGGGTATATGCTGGATACAAATGATACTTGGCTACCCGGCTGGATAATAAAGAAGTAGGATAAGACTGAATACTTCCTGGATATCCGGGACATCCCTAGTAAATAGTATAATATTATTGTAAGTAGTACAAAAAATAACTATGCGTCGATTTATTGGATTTATTCGAATATAATTCTCGCAAATTTTTCACCGGACCCTTCACCGTACATTATCCAGCTTTCTGCTCGCGAACGCGTCCAACGAGCACTCTACTCCGACTCTAGCGATGGCCACAGGGTAGATCGTAATTTTTTCCGGGCGACGCAAATTGGCACCCTCCGCGTTGCCTCTCGTTTTCCCGTAAGTCCATTTCGAGAAAGTGAAAAGAGATGTTTGCCCGAGAATGCGGCGCGCGGTCTCTCGGCGCGGCCGTAAAACTCGTCAGCGGACGGTGATCTCGGCTAAAGATAAACCGAGTTACTTACCTTGGCCTATGTGCGCAGCCAGTATCCTTTCCGCGATACTCCCGCCCTCGCTATGTACATTTCTAGCGTATGCACATAGAACGCCATGGCCGGGGTTTATATACACATCACTACGAATGGTCTCTATATGTGTGCTCTGCCGCGCATGCACTTCGACGTGTAAGTTCGTCAAGCTGCACGTGGTTATTTTGTGAGCTTGAGGGGCTTCCGGATTGGATCCGTATACGTAGAAGAGAGAAAGAGAGAGGGGGGGGAGAGAGAGAGAGAGAGAGAGAGAGAGAAAGAGGGCTTTTAACTCCTGGCACCATGAAGAACGACCCCGAGCGACGAGCGAAATTAATATACGGTTCAACTGCCTTCGATATCTCCTCGAGCAAAGCCGATAATTTCTACGACGTCTCTTCGTCCGCAACGCATCGCACATTTCCGAGAGTAATGCGATTATTTGTGCGGAGGAAAGTAAGAAGAATCGTCAACTTTCTCCTGGTGACATTATTCGATGTTGTGGTTGACACTCGTTTCCCTCGAATTGATAATGTTTTAAATCTCGCTTTTTGAAAGAAAGTAATGTTTTCCTTCGGGAAATTGTGTATGACGATAAGTCCATTGAATTATATTCTTTATGTTACATTTGCACATTTGAATTATTGTTATTAAAATAAACTTAGTATTTATTTTTTTTACATGAGTTATATCATTTTGGTTCCTTGGAATTAATTAATGCCTTTTAGTTAACATAAATGAATCTCAGACTTCGTAACTGTGTTGCATATTTTAACGTCAGCTTCGAAGGTATAAAGTTAATTACTAATACAACGAAATTTCTACGACAAGTTTCTTCCTTTTATACTTATCGACGATGTACATAGTCGAATCGAAACAATAATTTAGGTATATCGTTGCGCTTGAGAATTCATTTCGATATACATCAAAATGAAAAATTTGATTAGGCTGTTTTAAATTTACGCGAGTATCAGCTCGTAAACGACAAGATGTTATCATTAAATGTTTTTGAATTCATACTAACAATTCATGAAATTTGCATACTATGTCGACCGTATGCTAATTTCATCGAGATTCGTTTTTATCAACAGCTGAGAATAATTCAATGCTCTTGTTGGCACACATTCGCGTTTGCATCCGGCGTTGTTATTTTCCCGAACAAGGAAGAGCAGTTGACATTTCAACTGCTGCACTCACGTATTCGCAGACGCGACGCAATTTCGAAGCGAAATACACGCGTTTCCGACAAGTTCATAATTTATGCGGTCCTTACGGAGATTGTAGTAAAAACTGTTATATATATATATTGTTCCAATTTGATATTTAAATACAGCTAGATAATGCAGAAGAATATCAATTGTGCCAACGACCGAGTCGGAATATCAAATAACCAAGGAAAATCTCATGCTTCAATTAATTTCAAGCTGTTTTTACTTCTCAGTAGAATCTTAATTTAATTTCATATTATTAACACACCTACGGTTTACACGTTAACTTCCATTTCCACATAGTGTTCAACTGCTAAGAAAAATATTATCTCGGGAGGCGTTTTAAGGATCTCCCCCATCTCTTTATGTAAATCTTGCGCTTCTTCCTTCTCCCGTACGGAAATTATGCGGAACAAGAGGAAAGAAGGTTTGCGTATTAAAAATTAAATACGACAACACGTATAAATGCCGAGAATAGAAATGCTCACAGGGGAGAGAGAGAATCTGTCGTTTTATATTATTCGCTGCGTTGCGAAATGTAGCGAAATATCAAGTACGATCGCAATGAAGCACCGAGAGCGTAGAAGTGGAATGGAGTAATCGTCCATACCGCTTCTGTACCAACTCCATAGTCCGACGTGCTGCGCGCACGTTTCTTTTTTTCTCTCTCCTTTTACTCCTCCGAAACGCTGTAACTCTAGCAGTGTTGTCGGCCGTGTAGCAATTCGAGGGTAAATCGCCGCGCAATTGCGGGGTAATGTCCTCGCTAATTACCGAAACACCGCCGCCGGCGGTGTCGCCGCCGCTGCCGCCGTAGGGCGTTTTCGCCTCTTTGGTTTCGTGAGACGAAGCGAAAACGCCACGGCGCTACTCGACGGTAGTTTGCTAATTTACCGTTACAAATGGAACGCCAGCGGAATTATTCCGTGGTTATTTACGACGCGTCGTACCATTGTGGGCGGCACACGAAGAGACGGCGCGAAGTTAAACCCCTTCGCGCTATCGCCTCCGGTGGTACGAAGCGATAATAAAAAGCGCAGCTTCCGAGCGGGATCGATACGATGGGACTGCGGGATCGCGTTTGTCTAAACCCTCGGGGAATTACTGCCACTTCAAAGAGATACAGATCCTTTCGCCTTATTTAACCCTTTTATAGAACGAAGGTGGTCCTGCTCGAAGCTTTTCTCGCGTTTCGAACTCGAGAGTACCAGTCGTTCTTTTACTCACGAGGTTGCTCTCTCATGCGTCTTCACAACGAGGATATCACCTGGACTCCGTGCTAAAAGGTCCAATCCAATCCTTATCCGGAAGGGAATTAAAGCGGTACGATAAATGGTTTAGTTACGTCGACGAGATTCGAGGCGAGATCTACAGGGACTATCGGGAAGCTGTGAAAATCTAAATAGATTTATTTTATGGATGAATAGAGACTCATTACTTTTATTAGTATAGATAGCGATATAGTAATATACAAACCTGTAAAATTAAATACTATGAGAAAGGGCTGATTGCATTCAACCGAAATGCATAGCGAAACGTTCAGTCTCTTACGAGATGCATTCAAGTTAGTAAGATTCTTAATTTTTTTCTTGGAAATGGGAGCAAATAGAAATATAGATGTCTTAAAAGACGTGGAAATTTATTGAGAATATGTGAGATTTTTGGCAGCATTGTCCAGCTTATAGAACATTCAGAACGCCGGCGGATATTGGAAATGACGTTTTGAAAGTGATGATGTTCTCAGAATAAAGTGTTATCATCCGTTTTCTTGATTTGTGTGAGATGATTTTCATCGACATTTATCGTTAGTTTAGTTGAGTGAAATATGCAAAGAAGCCATAAAAAATGTACGTTTATAGATGCGACAGTTCAAAGAAGGCTGTTCTGAAAATGTGAATGTCGTCATTTTCAACGTTTAAAACGTTTCCAACATTAGTTGGCGCATTGATCGTTCTATGAATTAGACGATGTTGCCAAAAATCTGACTCATTCCTAACAAATTCCAGCGTCTTTTAAGACGTCGGTCATGTTTTTATCTGCTTTCATTCCTGAGAAAAAATTAAAAGATCTTAGAACTTAAATATACCTCGTAATCTATTTTCCAAGATATGACCATCTGAATTACTTGCATAATAATCGTTTTTAAAAACTATTAAATGCACTTTTCAACATCAATAACTGTAATATTCTTCGAATTTTCTATAAGTTTCTTTTATAAAAATATTATAAGGTTTGAGTGACCTATATAACATATATAGTATTTTTCAAAAACTATAATAGAGCATATCGGACAATGAGAACATCAATACAGCGCGGTAATTGGTGCGTAAAAAAATATATATATAATTATCAAATAAAATTTATAAAGATTATATTATATTATATTATTGTATATTAAAAAGATATACAATAATTGTCGATACAACCTTATTTGTATTTGGACCTTTCGGTTTGCTTCAAACCATCTTCAGCAAGTTGTGAAAAATTTTCTTTCGATGTCTTATACTAAATATAGTTGGCAAAATGTTAGATAGGTAAATTATCATCGATGTCTTGATAAATAGTCTGTAATGTTGGAAAAGTATTCCATGTGTGAGACACCAGAGGCTAAACATATTTCTACTGTCAAGTTAAGAGTTGCCATAAAATTGATTTTTCGCTGTTAAGCCAAATTGACTAGCCTTCATCTCTATAGATCACAATCAATTATTCCAAGCATACATATTGTCAAATAATAATCTTTTAAATTTACATGAGACTCAGAGCGTTTTAAAAAACTCTCTCTCTCTCTCTCTCTCTCTCTCTCTCTCTCTATTAAATATATTTTCTAACACACACACACACACACACACACACACACATTAATAACTGTAATTAAATATTTTCAACAAATTTCAGGTAAATTCTTTTTACAAAAATAACTGTCAAGATTTTCTAAATATATATAACTGACTTAACAAACAACTAGTCAAATTTTCGATTTTTTAATATAATCTATTTCTATATTTTCTATGAATTTATAAATATGTAATATTTCTTTGCGTATTTCTATAGAAAAAAAGTAATTGTTTCTTTTGTAGAATCGTGTTTAATCAATTTTATTCTGATCATTACAAAATAATTATCATTCTGCATATAAATATTTATCTAATGAATATTTATTTAATTATTCAGAATTATGCTTCTCCGTGCCTGTAATCATTAAATGCCGGTTTAATTTTGAATGAGGATTGGATGAAGCCATTCGAATATCCGTTTCTTATTTTCGTCATGAGACAATGTGTATATCCAATACTCGTGAAAGCCGTGGTCAAGCAGGATGCTTTTTCAAAGGGACTAGGCACACGACGCTATTTGGAAACTCTGAGGAAGCCACTCCTGTGCACTTTATTAAACACTCCTTTGGCAACAGCGGAAAACTAGGGCGATGCACTGCTAAAACACAATTCGAGAGCGATCGTGGATATTTCGTATTCTCAATAAACTTTCAATTTTTGGTCTATTGTGAGGTGGCTTGCCCAAACTTTTTTTTTCTAATCGAATACTCACTATACCATAAAATCAATTTCACGACCATGTTCCTTCTGTACCTGGTGTACTGTTCTCGTCATTATCATCGCAACACATATGCTTTTTATAAGCGACATATTTGGATTAAAACTTTTTGCAGTAAAACACACATAATATAATAAATAAATATACACTGTTCCGTAATTCTGATTGTCAGATATATGAAAGAAAAAATATAAAAAAAGATGATAAAAGTTATAAACGTCTTTTTAAGAGTTCTTTTAGCATTCGGTTGTATAAGTTGTTGAGTCTGTCTGTGAGCTTTTTATTTTCAAATAAAATTTAACGTTATTATTCTTTACCACATAAACTGCAGTACGTATTGTAAATTTTTATTGTAAGATAAAAACGTATTTACGTAATGCAACACGGAAAAATGCAGCGGAATAGTTTCGTACAATAGCATGTATTCTCTGTTATATTAAGAATGATATTTTTTACATGTCTGCATTCATTCAATTTTACCTGATACTCACGCGACAGTAATGTATTTTCTGTTAAATAATTTGCATTTGTGTTCAAATAATTCGGTTCTCTTTTTGAGCAATAGATAAACTTCGAGTACCATATCCGAAAACTTTCCTTAATAATACTATATTATACGGAACTTCATAGATTTCATTTAAGTTGAATTTCATATTATGGTTCTAGAGGTAAAATTATTCCATAAGTATATACAATTTCAAAAAAATAAACAACAATCAATCATTATTTGCTCAATTATTTAACATACATATACTTACGAGCACGAAAGTAATTCACTTTTAAGTACACGAAACGTTAATATCATGCTGTCATGGAATGATAAGTCGATATAATGTTTGATAAGTGTCTTTTTATATTATAGCCAATGAGCATGTGTTGATTGAAAAATCGATAGTTGACAATGATTTCAGATTTGACTGGGACATATTTACTTTTCGTTAAGAGATCGAATCCAAATGTCTTCAGTTTTCTTATGGATAGTATTGCAGCTGTTCAGCTTCAGAATATTCTCAATTCTGTTATGATCTGCCGCGAATATTTTCACATTTAATATTAAACGTTCTTTTTCCAAGACGACGTTGTTATTTTAGAAAATTACACAATATTACGACGGCACCAGCGATTTCCTTTTTCAATTTTTCGGTCATTTAATGGAATGTTGAATTTTCATAAAACCGATAACATATTTGTGCTTTTTTACAATACGGATTATAAATTAATAGGAAATTGTCTTATCTTTCTGTCTAACGTAATAAATAATTAATTTAAAAAAAAAAAGATATATTAAGAATTTTCTGTAAATAATTTCCAAAGAATTTTATATAGAGTAATTTGCTGATTGAGATTCATTGAGGCGATTTTAGTAATAACTTTTTGCATGAACAATCTACTTGTCACTTGACGAAGCTCGGCGTAAATAATTGTATGCATTAGTAGGAGATCGCAGATGGGGATGCAGGTTTGAGAAAAAAAGGCTGATTGGCTGGCTGCTGCACAGCTCGAACGGTACGATCAGTATGAACAGAGGCAATCTTTCGGATGATTGGCATTTATTAGCTGTCCTGCGGACATGCGAACGTGGACACGTTCGAAACAAGGGACGTCGCTGTGCTGGTCGTTGCAACATTGCAACTTGATGCAGCAGTAGCAGCAGCAAGGGGATGGGTGTGACGGCATCGGTACACCCCGGGGGCGGTTGTTAAGCGGCTTGAAAAACGGCCTGGTTTTCCGTCACTCTCTCTCTCTCTCTCTCTCTCTCTCTCTCTCTCTCTCTC
>NW_017305885.1:708664-730565 GCF_001594115.1 Trachymyrmex septentrionalis
TCTTTTTTTTTCTCCTTGTCTGTTCGCCCCCCCCCCCTCTCTCTCTCTCTCTCTCTTTCTCTTCCTGTCTCTCTTCCCCTCTAGCTCTCGTTTTGCGCCGCTTCTCCATTTCTCTTGCATCCAACGCCGGCCAACAATTCGTGAGATAGAAAAAGCCCTAGTTAGGGAGCGGGTGAAATCGGTCGTGCATCGGTCGACACATCAGTGTCTGCTGGATTCATTTCTATAGCAGTTGAGTATTGCGGAACGAAACTCTACGTCGCGAGGGGATGGTTACAAATATGCGTGCGCGTATGCATACTTGTGTGTAATATGGTTATCTGTAATTGATACTGAAACGGACGAATGTATCTTTTGATTTATATATAGGAAAGTACACTTATCTCGCATTAAATATCTGCGTCATTAAATCATTCATTCTTATTTATTTACAAGTAATAAAATCTGTGGAATCTTCCATATAATATAAAACGATCGTAAGGGATTTTATATGTGGAAGAATATTACGGAATTAGTGTGTAATAATTCCGAGATTAATAAGAAATCTTGGAAACAAGATTTAGATTGCTCATCATGGATTAAGCAGCCCTAAGGATAGAGAAGGGCTAAACTAACTTCCATGGACGTTGAGTAGTAGATAGAACGGGGAATGTATAAGATGATGGGTCGTTCAGTTCCTTGTGTTGAGACGTATTGGCGGCCCTAAGGGCCAACGAGGATGGTGAGAGGGCAGAGGAATGATCGTAGGTAGGAAGGTAGGTATCGGGTGCCAAACTGTCCCCCAAGTTTTGCCGCGTCCGAAAGGAAATTCGATCTCTCCGTGTATGCCGCCCCCGTCGCCGGTCGCGACACCCACTTAACTGGATTTCCGTTCGCTGAGTTTAGCGAAGATTAGCAATTCGACGCCCCGATAAGAGAGGGTCGTCGTCGTCTGCCGGAATGGAGCAGAGTCATCCCCGGTACTGCACACGATTACTCGCGCAGACTTCCCTGAGATTACGACGATGAGGAGGGCCTACAGGGCGCTTCTGATTATCGAGGGTGACCCGAGATCAATGTACTTATCAGATCTCTTGTATGTCTGCCCGGCAAGTATTATTTATCGGACATGCCATCAACGTGACAGATTTATGTGTTGATGCATTCGAGATATAATACAAACGAAATATATTCAATATTCCATTCTTTATATATAGATTTTTATATATATGTAGTAGATATAAAAATTCTATTTTTACTCTTTCAGAGCTGAATACTTTTGACAAATGAATCGTGCGTGTATGAAATATTCTATTACCTATATTTCTTTAATGTTTAAATATTAAAAAGTATTAAAAAATGTGAAAGTCGAAAGTCATGTAAACACAAACATAGCATTTATAGTATGTCATTTGCTAGATGTGTTTACACGTCCACAGTAGCGAGTTAGTATCATACAAAATATTTAAGAATAAAATATACCTATATATATTTTTTTTGTGTAATAATAAATTTATATGGATAGATAGAGATTAGATTAATTTATTCATAAGAATAAATCAAAAGTGAAGAAAGAGTCAATGCAATCAAGGCATCTTGATACCTAATAACATTTATATGTAAACTCTAAATATGTATTTCATACGTATGCTATATAAATTGCATGTCATTTACTATTGATTTTGAAATGAGTGTTTTAAAATGCTTATTAGCAATATTATTAAATAATCGATCAATTTAATTTATAATATTGTTATTTCAGATTCATTTTATAATTGCATTTTAAATCCGTAGTTCAGAGGAGACTAGAGCCGGTTTTTATAATATTTAAATAATTTATAGAAAAAAAATGAATATCAAATTTTGAAACACTATATACGTTACAATAGACCTGTACATCTCTTAGATCACTTAGGTATTAAAAAATATTCTTAAATACAATAATCGTATAAATAAACTATTTAATTATAATTTTAAATAAAGTTGCGAAAATGTGATAATTAGCTTCAGGATTAGTTGTCACATGTTACAGAGTTGGCAGTAACATATTTTTTATGAATAAAATATACAAAAAAATAGCTTTCATTTTAATGTCACTTGTGTATTTCAGGAAATACTATAGTAATTATAGTATTCATACAAGCAAATAATTATTTTAGTCATAAAATATGTAGTTTGTTTTTCGTATAATTTCTATACAACATAATTTCTATATAAAAAATAAACAAAACATTTATATAAAATATCATATTTGTAAAGATAATTTCTAAAAACGTGTCGATCTAAAGAGATTAAAATTGACTGTATCACCTAATGTTGGCTAAATTTTTAGATATTTTAGCAAAATCGTTTTTTCCAGTATGCGTAAGTTTTTATTATCTTATTATTATAAGTCTTTTTAACACGAACATTAAGATTTGATGGTGACTGTATCATTCGCGACTTTATCACTTCGTTGACGCACGCGGAACTTAACATGATCCTTGAATTGCAATTTCATAGAGTCATCTGATATTATCGTCACGTAAGAAAGCAGAGTGGCTCTGCTGCTAGTGGCAATCCTGGTAATCCGCGCATTTGGAATCAATGAAGCAAATGGAGATTTAAAGGCGTTCCCTGCGCGGTGGAATATCTCTGTGAAAGTATCGCAAAAAGTATAAAATTCCTCGATCGCCCATGTGATCGAGCGTATCATATCGATCGGTGGCAAAACTCCTTCGATCCCTTAATCACATGTCGTCGTCGACTTTTCTTTTTCGACGTTGCGGCTACGTACATTCGAGGAAGCGCGCTGATAAATCGAGTTACGGTAGAATTGAATTTCCACATCGAATTTTCCCGATACCGATCATAATATTAAAGAGACACGTTCAAAAAACGGACTCAGCGCAACGAAATTCGATTAATCGGTATTCTGGCCATTTGAAAACCACGCACGATAATTTCTAATCGATTCTTATCACGCGCGTTTCGCATATTTCGACGTTGATGGCATGTAAAATGTCGCAGTCAACAATTCAAAAGGCAAGCGAGAATCGCTTTCACAAACATTATTAAATTTATACAATATATTTACGTTGCGTTACTTATATAAGAAATGTGATTTGTGGAACTTTCTACAAACTGATGTGATGGAACTCTGTAACTAAATCTTATAGACTTATAAACTCATTGTTGTTCTTTATTTATTTTTATAAAATAATAAATTGCTGTATGCGTGTCATTGTCGTGTTACAACACGTTGCATAATTATAATTCACACGCCTTCCAGTTTATTAAATCTGTGTACTTTTTCATATCACTGCATCAAACCGTTTATATACACTTAAGCTCATAAATTATATTTTACAGAGAAAAATACTGAAATACTCGTGCTATGATACGTGATTTCCATTAGTGATACAAATACAATATAAACATTGTAGTTGCACGAGTTAAGACGGATTTGCTCGGGGCTACGTATTTTTCATTGCTTTCGATTCATTTCGCAAATATGCTATTCTTACAGAATTTTCTAATCGGAATATAAATAAATTGCCGACGGTAATAATAGGTCTCTCGTACGTAATCCACATATTATTTGTGTATTATTGCACGAATGATAGTCTATTGAATTTCATATGATAATCACGAGAAAGTCACTTCTCTTTATACCTTATAGGAGATATTAATCTACTTATGAAATGTAATAACACAGATAATTTTTTTATAACAAATAAAGAATAATACATTATTTTTAAATAAGCGCGGATTATACGAATAATAATTACGAAACAAGAAAAGAATTTAATGCCATTTGTAGAATAATAAATTTGTAGAACATTACTGCACCTTTATTTACATATTTTATTTATTTTACGCGTATTTACATATCAAGTTTAAATATATCAATCGGGTTAAACAGAATGTGAAATAAAGATAAATTCAAAAAAAAAAAAATTCCATTTATTGTAGATTTTATATACTATGAAGGCACTTTTATTGCCTTGAGCGCGCATTTCTCACTGAGCTCATCCTTCATATATGAAGTATTGCGCGAATGACGATATCACGCACATATTTTTGGAATTTGATTGGAACTTCAGATACTTTTTTTTACGACGGCTTTAAAGTCGAACAACAGCTGAAGTAAGCCAGTTTGCTTTTGTAGATAACGTTCGATCTGAACGGCAATCTGAACTCAAAGCCTGTATTACATTACGCTTTGCGAACGCGAATTTAATTCAGATTGGGAACTGTGAATTATTGACTAGCGAATCAGATTAATTGATCAACGATTCGTAATTCGTAATCCAAATCCAATTTGCGTAATATATAGTATGACACGAGCTTAAGGATCGTTCTGCAAAAATTCGCAATCCAAATCCAATTTGCGTAATACGTAGTATGACACGAGTTTAAGAATCGTTCTATAAAAACGAAATGCTCGGAATGCTTCCCGAAATATGAATAGTTTCAATGCACGTACGTGCAAACGTACAAAATTATACGCGTATGCAAATACAAGCACTCATGCATGAATTTTATATGATGCATACAATGTGCCATTATCCAATTTAGCGGGATAAAAATTGTAATGTGTTTTAATTATTCTCTAGTTTTATAATTATTTATATTAAAAATGCTATATTTTCAAAATTCAAGTTAAAAGATTATTTTTTCGAAAAAAATTATACAGACAACCCCTAGAGAATAAATAAGAATTTATTTACAATATTTAGAGATAAAAGTTTTATTTTTATTTTTTTATTTATGTATTGTCTATTAAAGAAAATAAACAAAGATTGAACCAAGAGACACAGCAGTGTCTCGCGCTAATAATATCTGACGTTAGTAAGAACGTGCTATATAAAGGAAGATTGTCTGTGCTTGTTGAAAATTTAGCCCAAACAATTCTACATTATCATTGTTAAATCAATCAAATTTAATCTAAAGTCGCCACTGTCCTAACTCAATTGTTATTTTATATTAAAACAATGATTAAATTTAGAACTATATATAGTGTGAAATTTAACTATTGTTTTAGTATATTAAATTTAACAGTTACCAAGTCAGGTTCGCAACATCATCGTATTATTCCTTCCATCGTTTATGCTTCGGATCAAGCATTGAAGTGATAATTGTCGTTTACCATCGACCCACTTTTGATTGTGGGTCGAAGAATTCTGGAGAGTGGGTCGTCTCGAGGGAGCCCACGAAGCGGGAAGATACGAACGAAGATGCTGTGCAGTGTCCTGTTTACCGTTAAATAGGAGAGGCACCGTAATTAGTCCCGGTGTCGTACGATGAACGTCAGGCGCAACTGGCGCGCCTGGCGTCGCGCGACGTGCAGAAATGTATGTCGCAAGCAGCTCCGGAAATCGCGCGACGCTTCTGCATGCTCTATTATCGTCAAGAAGTCATTCTCAAGACAGAATAAGATGCCGTTGAACTAGAAATCCCCCTAGTGACGCTTGCTAAATAGCATTCTCTAGTCGAATCGATCCTGTCAGATTTAGCGAAACTGTCGTGCTGCACGAAATTGTAATTCTATAAAATAAGAGATTATCTTTTAGTATAGCATATTATTTCAAACTGTATCTGGAAAATATTATTAGTTTCGATGTCAAACAATGTCACTTAACTTAATAATACGCCCCATTTCGTATTGTTATCAAATCAACATGCGACGAAAATTGTCATTTTAATTTAGATTTTGACATTACATATTGTACTATGATGTTAATAAAATATCGATTCTAATTTCTGAATTTTGTTTCTAAAACAGTATGAGAAATTGTTTCATTAATTAAAGTTCCTTCCTTCGAATAAATAATGTGTACAAAAAACAGATTTCTTTATTTTATTTTAGTCTTCATTCCATTCTATTTATAAAAAAAGTGATAAAATGTAAAATATCCGATACATGAGAGAATATTCGTATTATTTTTTGTTTCAATTATAAAATCCATACTTTTCACAATAAATTCTTTAGTGTTTTAAAGATGCTCATTAACATCAGTATGATTAAATTGCTTGTTAATTTAATTTGTGATATTACATGCTCCAGTTTAAGTTTAGATTTTAAAATCAATAAATAATCGACGCGTAATTTGAACTGGGAACTGTAAAATTTATACAAAAATATTATTAGGCAGCACGATTTATTTTAACTGAATATGGCCCTCGTCGCTTAATTGTATTAAAAAAAAACCCTATACTTTTAGATAAATATTAACTTCTATATATTGATAATATATCTATATTATATTTGGATCAAATTAAGTATTTTGATCGTAATCTATATGCTGCCATGGATTTGGAAATTTTGGGAAATTTCTATATGGATGCTGTTGAAGATTTCTAGCAAATAGTCGAAACGCGACGGGACAAAATGAGCGTCGATATAATTTTCGAAGTCTTTCTCATCACACACTGTTTTAATTTGACTTATGTCAAAAAGGAGCAGCGGTCATGTAAACGTCAGTTGACTAGACGTCTCGCATCAAAACGGAGACTGGCAAGTTTCTTAAGTATTAGTCGTGCATGTTATCGACGTCAAACGGGCCTCGAGATTAATTAATTAAGTATGTAGTTAATTAACGTGAGGTTTATTAATGGAGCACGTAATCGCGCGGTAGAAATTTGGTGGTGCGCTTATTGGGGCGTGTAACTCGGTTAGCAAATTAATGGCAAAACGCTGACGAATTACAAGGCATGTTAGATGCCGCTTGACGTAAACTTACCATGCATCGTGTCGTTAAAATGTCTTTAGTAAGGTGTTATAAGAGATCATTTATATAAAATACTTTATAAATAAAAAAATAGTTATTTATACGTAAAAATTGTCAAAAATGATAGATAAGTATAAGAAATAAATTTAATTATTTATTCTCAAATGTCTATATAAGCATGAATAATAAATGTGTCAGAATTTAATTGAAGTCAATATCAGAAAATCAAAAAAAGTATAGGCGCTGTTATTAATTGCTTATTACTTATTATTAATTATTGATTACTTTTTAATTAGTAATGTTTTCAATTGCTTAAAATATCGTTATGTATAACTCAGGCGTTTTAAATTATATTTCTTAGAATAATTATAAAATGAAATGTTGTTTAAAATACATCTATTGTTTTTTATACTAATTTGTTTCTTTTCTAATATATAGTATATTCTATATTTTTCCAGACAGTATATATATTTTTTCATTCGTCTGAATTATATTATTTAATGATCATTTTAATCGTGGTGCCAAAAGTACTTTTTGAACGTTTATAATTCTTCTATTTCCGCGCAATATAATTCTTTTGTTTCCATCTAACAGCAGAAATCGAAAAACAACAGTATTCTTTGAAATTAGATATGATGGGTCTTTTTCCTTACAAGATTTCCTAATATGCCTACGTGGAATTATTAAGAAAGAAAGAATATATCTGTCTATGTGTGTTCGGTCATCCGTCGTATTCAGAGCGAAGCTTATGTCCGGCAAAGAGCTTATATCAGAGGCTTTCTTTTACCCAGGCTGACTCAGTTGAAAGTTTAAATATTATCTCGAGATTTAAGGCTAATATTCCTAGATGGATCAGCCTCTAAAAAACTGACACGTGCATTCACGTATTGTCTCTATTTATGAAGAGCGGATGTTGGAAGGATGAGACTCTCGCCGCGTGATATTTTAACTCGCTGTATATAACACTCGTCACGATGGATATTGGTCGTCGAAAATATTTCCAGCATCATAAAAGACTTCTATACGAAATCATAGGTAGAAATATTGTACAGAAAATATTTTTGATTGCTACTTCCAATTTTTAGAAAAATTTTTATTTTATTAAATTTCAGTAGAAAATGTGAAAAAAAAGGCTTTTATGCAAAAGTCGCACGAAAAATATTTTCGAGACTGAATGTTTTGTTGATGTGATTAAATTTCATGGTTATATGTATTATATCTGAGATGATAAAATATAATTATAATTTACTGCTGCTGAAGAATTACACGTCAAGATTACAGAGGACCGACGTTGATCCTCTTGGAGAGACGACAAGGGCGCTTATTGCACAAAACGTTTTACCTCCTCGTTAAAAGTACTGACGCAACGTAAAATTGAATTTGAAACTTACTTCCGCGTCTTGCTGTGGTGGTTGTGCCAAAGGAATTTTAAGGAAAATTCGTTAAGCGATGTTTTCAAGTTACTGACTACAATAATAATTTAGCATAATTGTTGCACGCGGCACAGGAAATCGATACTTTTATTGTTCAACATTATCTGTTAAAAGTTTACAGTTATTATGCAAGTAGAAAAGAGTTATGACTTCGACAAATTATGCGTCAAGTGTGTTCAGTTATAAAGAAAAATACCAATCTGCTTGACAGTCTCATCATTGCATACAATTATTATGGAAATAATAAGAAAAAAATTATGATTAACCTAATGGTATATCTTGATGATATTGATCCATGTTGGAAAAAATATGCTTTCAAATGTGACGCTGCAAAAATACAAATCACAATCATTACATCACGGCGAAATTATCAGTAACAATTACAATATAATGGAGCTTTATTTCTAATAAATTCTGAAATACTTCATATACTAAGCGTAAATTTTACAAATGTAACTTTTAAATTACAGTCCGCTTTGTGTGCGTTCGGTAGTCATACTTTGCTGCTGAATTTGTCCAAAGTATGCATGTAAATTAACGCTATAAATTGCGACTATACGTGGACGCATGTACATGATGTTTACGGTTGGGGGATTATAATTACGGACTAGCTAGAGCGAGTGTATAAAAGACGAGGATAGACTCTCCCTTTTTCCTTGGGCTTTTGAAGTGTTTCCACTAGAAACTGTGAAAATTAATGCCTGGTTTTACCACCCTTTCACATATTCTCTCAATTATTACACATACAATAGTACGGTATCATATACACATTACGATTGCCGCAAACGGCTGTTCTCCACCGTTTACAATCCTAACAGCTTGTGATGAAAGACCACGCAGGCAATTAACGACATAAGTCTTTGTGTCAAAAGGATGGATCGTTAATTTTAAAAACACTAGTCCTTTGGACCACTTTTCGCATTAACAAAGAAATTTCCTTGTTATCCCATCCCATCTTTTAACAGCGTACATTACGCGTCAGTTTCGCGCGAGACAGAATTATCAATTCTTTTCTCTTGAATATCTGTTACCCTTAAACATTCGTGATATATTAGAGAAAAAAATAATAGTGTAAACTCTATTTAAAATTTTATTATAACTAACACCATTTCTTCTAAAATGTTTGGTTTTCAGATAAGTATCGAAGTTGTGAAACAATTGCTGTCACGATTAATGCAACCTTTTCACTTCAACAACTGATATTTATCTATTGCGAGACATATTACAGTTTTTTCATATGATTTTTTTATGTCAAGTTAATGTGATTTCGTAAGTTACAAGTTTATATCTCAAATTAATTCTTAAAGCTTTGTTCTTTTATTTTGATAAGTTAAATAAGCTTGGATAACTATATTTTCGTTGAGACATAATTAAATGTAAATTTTGTTAATTCTATATTTGTTCACTTAACAAGTGGATAATATGAATCTCGCATATTGCATTAATTGCATAGTATTGTTTTTCGTTAAAAATTTTTAGTTATTATTTAAAATGATTTTAGAAGATCCCTAAAGGTATCTACGAAGCAAGGAAGAAGTGATAAACATTTACGAGGACAGGATCAACGGAAGAGTATTCCTAGGAGAATATTCATAAAAAGAGATTCGTGAAAAGAAATTTCTGAATCTAATATATTTCAATCTGATAACATTAAATATAAAATTTCCTATAAATTTAAGCTATTTAGATTTCGTGTAGGAAGTCCAAACAGATCTAGAGACACCAAATTCTGTAAAATATAGGGGGAGGGAAGAGGAACAACTTTATCATCACATTCAGATAGTCACATCATAATGTCTTTTTTTATTTAAACAATTTTTCTTATTTTATGAATTATTTTAATCATTTTAAGTGCGCTTTATATTAAACTTAGATTAAATAAATTAACGTTTGCAACATCATTGATTTGAATATAATTAAAAAATAAAAAATTTGATAAAAAAATGAAAGTCCACAATTATTACAGTTTCCTCTAATATATTCAAGTCTGAATGAGAATATATATATATATATATATATATATATATATACACACACACACACACACACACACACACACACAACAATAATACACAATCCATTTTCATGTAATCTTCAAATTCTATCCGAATTACAGAGTATCTCAGTAATAAAGTATGACACTAAAAATTTACTTCATTATTTCCTATTTTATACAAGATAGAATATACTGTAGGAATTTTACGAGAGATTATCGTTTGTATTCAGTATAAAATGTTGAATAACGGTGCTATCAAAACTATATTGTAGCTGTCACGTTATTTGGCAATTGCATACATTGCTATGTCATCATATATTTTCATCTTTCGTCGTTATTGTAAGTGAGCGCTTTATTTAAGCATTTCACTTGAGCCTACTTTTATGTATATATCGGCCTTCCGCGCGCCGTATCGAACACGCGAATCTATGAAATGTCACCACACGAAGACTTCGATAGCTTCGCGTGATTTTTATTACCGTTTTATAGCTCAGCGAGAAAGAAAGTCGTTTCGTAGACGATACTTCTTCGGCAGAAACTAGGCCGTGGAGGGATCGATATTTTTAACGAGAAAACCGGCGGCGACGGGTTTCCGCGAAATGCAATGATTTCAGCTGCTTCTGGCTTCCGCATGGCTGCTAATGAGAATTTTGCCGAAAGTTTAATTGGCTCTATCATAATTTTGTACGGCGTGCTATCAAGTCGCGGTTTAATCAAGCCGTGCTTCATTACCGTAAGATTCATGTCTGTATTCGTCTTTCTGAATTTACTCTCTCGCCTTTCGGATTCGTTATCTATAAGGTGACAACGACGGCGTGTTGTCATCACCAATTATCTATAGTTTACTTTTTGTCGGAAACATTTGTCTCGTGCTGATTATAACCAGAGATCGTTACCTATAAAATTTTATCATATATAAAAAGATAAGAAAAGGCCTATACACGAGCAAATAAGATGTTTATTTAATAAGAACTTTTAATATTACAACGTAAAGAGATGAGACGTTTCGGCTTACTTTATAGCCATCATAAAGAATCCTATCTCTTTATGTTCTCTCTGATATTAAAAGTAATTATTAGATATACATCTATTTGTTCGTTCATAAGTCTTTCCTTTTTTTTATTGTTTGAATATATATGAACGTTTTTGTTTCTTGTTTTTAATCATATATAATTAAAACTTTTGTTCTATCATACTTTTCACTATTCTATGAATGTATTGTTAAAATGTTCCATAAATGTTTTTTTTACTGAAATAATAATCCATATATCGAGAAAGTTTATAATATTTAATATTCGGGCTTAATCGAAGCTTCGCTTTTAATTCGTTATTGTTTTACATCAATCTCGTAATTGTCAATACTTTTTGGAAAGGATTTATGTATACTTGTGATTTCTCTCTCTCACTTTTGTGATTCAGTTTTAATACAGTTAAGTAAGTGTAAACATTTCTCTCTCTCTCTCTCTCTCTCTCTCTCTCTCTTCATTTGTATGAATGTCGACAGAACATAATGCGCCATGAATCACTACAAATCGATGCAATCGGCTTGCATCACTACAGTATCTGGCACTCGCGACGATTAAAAAATTCTACCTATTGGCTTATGGCGGGCATATTGATTTTTGTCCAATCGGCAAATGGAAGTATCGTGTAGGTGCTTATCTGTAAGCGGCTTTTGCACGATTTTAAAAACATAGCGGTGGACGAAAATAAGATAAACTGGTATCTTCATTATGCTCCTGCTGTATGCGAGAAGGTATTGTTCCTTCGGTTCCTTTATCGAAAAGTAATCGTGAGAATGGTTCGATTATCGTTTATGCGTTACATATACCGCATATATACTCTAACGGTTTTCCATTTACGAGAAACGGAAGTACGACACGCTCTTATTGATCGTGCCCAAGTGACTCGAATAATTTCGAATCGACATAAAATATAGGTAGCAAAATATTATTCCACACTCAATAATATCATGATATTGTACTATGATACATATAATGTGTTCATTATATATTATGTGTTATTTTTAAGTAAATATTTTTAAATATATCTATAATAAAATATCAAAATAATTTTGACAATTTCTTGAATTTTATATTACAGAATATAAATATTATATAAAAATATAAAATAAGAGCAAATTTATAAAAAGATAAAAACTAATCTATTAAAAAGATATTAAATGTTAATACATATTTAATATATCGACTTGTATTTGATGCTGTATCATATTTGATACTGTATTAGGGAAATCTGTTTACATTTAATTAATTGCGTAAAAAACTTAATTATATATACTGCGTCGTTTTAAAAATCGTTTTACATAAGTTATTTAAATAAAATTATATTAAATAAAATGCAAGTTAAAAAAATTAAATTAAAATATGGTAAAATTTACTTTGTTATGATTACAAAAAATTACGCAATTGGAAAATATTTTGTGTCTTGTTTTGTACATTCTGCACTATATTTCAGAAAATTGTCGGACTAATAGCAATGTCTTAAAATATTTTTTCTAAAAAAGAATTTAAACATTCAGATGAAAATTAAAGAGGTGTTTGTAATCCTAGACAAAATTATACCAGAAAAAGTGCACGGAATGTTGCTTGCAAACTTGTAATTATAGTTCTTAATTTTTCGACTTTCTGTTTAGAATGAAAAGATTATAAGTTCAATGTTTACATATATAGTGATTAATATTCTTTCCTAGTTACATATTTTTCATTAGACATTATTTCGGAAATTCGAAATAGCTACAACAGGAAATAAGCAGAAATTATTGTATACAACTGTTTTAAGGTAAACCTCACATATTCTTTTGTAATATATAACACAAGTTTTAAAAATTTTAGTTTTAATTTAATATTTATAGCAAAACTATTAACCCTTCAGCACTTCACTTTGTACTTTTTAAAGTACAGTCGATATCACGTTTTCTCAAAATTCTTATTTAGATTTCAATGTGTAAAAAATAAATAAAATACAGTTCAGTTATTATATATATAATAAAAACTTATTGTTAAAGGCTTTACAGGTGAACAAAAATTTTTTCAAATTTTGCAGTCCGGAATCATAAAAAATATATGCTATTTTCCTTAACAGTTCAGAGTGTAAACTATGATAAAAAATTTCGTGGTGGTGTTAGAGAGTTAATGTTATGACAAAGCTGTAAAATAAATACAAAGCTATAAATCAAAATACAATACTGCAACATATGTATTTGCCGTACGCACAAGTTTGAAAATTACACAACATTACGTATAATTTAAACATTAATGAATACAAAAGTCTTACGCGCATATCACTCAATGAAAGATTATGTTGATAACGTCAAGAAACTTAATTGTAATTTGACGAAAGAAGGGAAAATGATCATCCTGACTAGAATAATAATTATCACTACAATAACTATAATCTGATGATACTAAAGAATTAAAACGATGACTCAACTGAACTTGAAAACTATTTGTATTAATTCCATTGACTTTTCAATCAGAGAAATGCTGTGAAGAAAACAAATATTTCTTTCTTACGATATACAATGTATATTTGTTGCAATTATATTTTTTCGTAAAAATAAGGAAAAAAAGTAATATAACTTATTTTTAAAGTATCTTATATTTATTTTGCGAAAGTTTCCTTCAATTGTTGAATTACGTACATTATTAAATTTGTGTTTATTAATTTTACGAAAATAGAATAATTAGAATATATCTGAATCGCAATAATGAGACAAAAAGAATGCGCATTTTATTGCTAAATTATCAAATTTGATATCTTAACAAGTACATTGAGATATTATTAAACAAAGATGTATCAGCTTATGTTGTTCAAATGTTATTGACAGACGAGTTTATTCGTGTTTAGATATAATTTAAATCATCATGCAAAGTTATTACAGTTTAAAATTGGTAAACTTTTCGTTTTAGAATTTATAATTATGTTTGTCTACGACTTTTTATTGTGGTTTATTTCCTTCTAATTTTTTTATTTATAAATAAAATTTTTTATTTTCGTTAAATGTTGTGAAATAAAAAAATCTGCTTCAAGCACTTTTTGAGTAAAACGTTCGGTTAAAAATGTATTAATACTTCGCAATAAAATTGATCACAGTATCATTCAACGATTCGATATTGAAATGAAGGAAATCTCATATCAGCTTGTAGAGCATTTATCTTTCTGTCAAATAAAAATAAACGACATACAACGTTTTAGTATCAAGATAGCGATAGTAAATTTTTAAAAACTGAAATATCCTTGCAAGATGATAAGTAACGCGGGAACATTAACTTTTACAAGATTTACATGTTATTCGTGCGAGTAAAAGAATACTTATTACGCATTAAAGAGAGTTCAGAGAGGGCGAGACACTTGTCTCCCATTCGCGGCAACTTTTATCTACGCTATACCTGAGTGGCCCAATGAAATCTTTCCCCTAATACGGGGATGAGGGAGAGCTTTATCTCTTGCTTTAAAGTTCAAAACTTTGTCTGTGATGGCAATTCCAAAATTTCCTCTTTAAGCTCGGATGGAGCGAACGTAAGCGCGCCCGTATCGATCGATGTTCTCTCTCGTACTTCTTCGTTCTCTCTCGCTTCCTATCTCCTATTCCTCCCTCCTCCCCCCCTCTCTCTCTCTCTCTCTCTGGGACGCGACAATTGTGTACAACGTAACCAATGACGCAAAGCTATAACATGCACGCGTGAAATTTAACGACAACGTGCGGCGAATATTAGTTTCTCGTGGGAATCATTTTTTTCCTAATTTTTTTAGGTTGGTAATATATCATTGTAATAACTCGTCTTGTGATATATAATATCAAAATAGTATAAAAAAAAACTCGACTCTGCGGCCTAATATCCTATGCGACCTACTCGTTTATTATACGGTGAATTTAATAGATAACACTAGTAAGTCGCACAGGTTGTTCATCTGTCTCGATTGCATCAGTTCATTGCTTAATTTGATTATTCTGTTATTGTTAGTAAAGCAAAATGTAGAACATCGTGTGGTCATGATACAACATTTCATAAGTAATTACTTTCTACCAAGAGTTGGTTATTAATTTTCGTAGTTCATTTTATCGTAGCTCCGTTTATATTGTATGTTACAACGCTGTTTCAGTTTATATTTTCGTCTTAACATTTTGTTTATAACTGAAGAGAGAAAATCCTTTGTAAGGTAGAATGAATGTAGTCAACCTAGGCATACTGAGTATACAATGTGCACATATCGATTGTAATGTTTTTTGGTGCTTTTGTTACTCCAGACAATGGATTCTAATTTATCTGCTGAACATCATGAAAATAAGTAGATAAATAAACAAGTAAATAAGTCAATTGTTTGGAAAACAGTTCCTTGTGTATTCTTACATGTCGAAAAACATGTCAATATGTTAATAAACTTATAAAAGTAATATTAGATTACTTTATTTTTCATTTTTTTCAATATTTCTCTAACAAAAAAAGAGGGTAACATATATTTGTTGGGTATATATGTACAATATGACCTAGATGCTATTTTTTCTTCAAATCTTTACTGCATTTCTGAAAATATTTAAAAATGTTATATTTTTTTTAATGTTCAGAAATCCGGTTTTAAATCCGATCATGAATTTTTAATTCTGAAGTCAACAAAAATTAGAAAAAATTGCAGAATTAGAGTAAATCACACGGGGCACAGTTATCTTACTATTTTTGTCTTCTCCTTTTTAATTTTTCTTTTCTCTCTCTCTCTCTCTCTCTCTTTCTTTGATAAATAAACCCTGTATTTTGAGTGCGTCGATTTTTTGCTATACAAAAATTACTTCACCCCGCAGTCGCGTGATATTTTACTGTATATTTCACGGTAATCTTATTTCATTAAAATATATACGCCGAGATATTGTAGTTCGTAATTTGTATTCTTAAAAATGCAAACGACGTCCGCGAGATCAGTGGGATCCGAAATGCGCGGAGAAAAAAATCCCAATTCGCAGAGAGAACGCGAGCACGGGGAGAGTATTATTTCATTCCCTTTTTCCCCATGTAGAGTTTCTGTCGCGTTGGTGGATTCACTCGGATTTAACGATGAAATTGTTTACCGATCGTGACGCAATTAGTTCGGGCCCGATATCACTTTTATAATTCTAGATACATTGCGTCGATATATACATTGTATTAGCCAATGAAGCGTGAATTTATATTGGCGGTTAAAAACACGAATTGCATTATATTATTAATCGATACATATCGGTGCAATTTGAATTTACATATCGCCATTTCCGAGCTTATTTAGCAAAAAATGCTTGCGAAAAGTGGCAAGAGAGGGCCGAGAGGGGCGGTGTATCGCCTGCCACGATCCGCAACGTCACACACTTTTCTTCCGAATGCGGTTCACCGACCGTTCGGTCTCGGCGGAAAGGAGAGAGTTAACTGCTGCGGTCGCGTGACAAAGTAAGATTAGAGGCGCGGTTGCGTTCCGAAGTTAAGCCGACCCGGTTGCACTTGCCGGAGTTAAACAGCCCGCATTTCGCTCGCCCTTATTTAGCGAGCGCTCCGGCGTTCCGGTGCACTCTTACCTTTTTATCCCCAGGGGTGTATTTGTGCAGACTCGCGTTTTGTAAATTCCGGCGGCTCTGGCGTTTCGACACGTTCGCGTGAAAAGTAAAGAGCGGTTGCATGCAAGCATACATCTACATATACATCCGTGTCACACGTGCCGTACGCGCGGATATGCGTGCGATCAATTTTCAGGTATACCCCGTACCGTGACACTTTTAATTTATCAGTTTAATTAACGGTATTTATGGCTGCGCTTGACAATTACTTAGGAAATCGATGTTACTGGTACTGCGCGTTTTCTTTTTTTTTTTTTTTGCGTACACGTCTTCTCGAAAATCGTACACTCTTGATAACGTAATTATAATTTATGTACGTATGTAAAAGTCGATAATAATGACTCTCTGCAGTGGAAATCGCAAATAAATTTTGCATTTTTGATAATTAAATGCTTTCTAATATTTAGTAGGATTTTATGCAGATTAATGGAACAGCAGAATAATTTTATTATTACATGAAGATGTTATTTTAGGACAATCGAGAGTATCTTTTTTTTTGACTGTATTGAGCTAATTCGTTTTTTTCTTTGATTTCTTTATATTATTCTCTTTATATTATTCTTTATCTTATTCTCGTACAATAATGGGTGAAGAAAAAGCATAGACAGAATATTTAAATTTACATAAAAGTGGTGCAAAGTACTGTGAAATTATATATAACAACAGGAGTAAGAAACGTAAATAAAACTGTATTTCTGCGCCATTTCGCTTTGTTTGCATCTCGAATTTTTCTAATGAATTCAGAATAACAATGCCTTACGAATTACAATCGCGGAATTAATGATGTTTATTTCATTGGCTGTACTATAAGTAGAACACGAATTAAACAAAGAAATAACGTCAACCTGACTTCTAGACACTTCCGAAGGAAAAACTTTTGCATCAACACGTACACATATACGTACGTATTGAAATGGTATAAAAGAACAAAGTGACTCGGTGGCGCCCCGTTAAATTGAGAATGGAGGATAGTCGGCACGCAGCCGAAAGGTCGAGCGGAACACGAATTTAATCAATTTCCGGCCGCACCACAGTTACGAGGGCACGGGCGCAGCGGTTTTAATTTATCAGTTTAATTAATGGGCATCTGGTATACAGAGTTGCCAATTAAAATAGAATCAACGTCATCGGGTCCCGCGATTTCTTCTTTCGTCGCCGTTGAACAGCGCCGCGAATATCGAATAAGGGCGGAAGTACGGCGCCGTGTTTGCATATTGCGGAATCCGCAGACAAGCGGCAGAATCCGATAAAATGACTGAAATATCGCAGGCATATGTACATCCGTGAATGCCGAGCTGCGCCTTGGACGGGAAATGCTACGATATTTGAAGGGAAAGTACGGCAGCGTATATTCGCACGCTTTCTGGAAACGTTAATAATCTATACGGGGGATATAGGTCAAATGTTATGGAGGACGAATGAAACGACGAATGCGGGATTACAAGCACGATACGCGCGAATTACTCTTGTTAATGTCATATCGCGCCGCATTCGCGAGCGTATGAAAACGAGTCGGCGAAGCTGGTTACTATTAACGCATCTTCATGATAATTAATTCCACGCGCATGCGAATATCCCGAGGGGTACGCCTTGCAATTTTGTTTATGAAATCGAAAAATTACGTTGCAATGCAATCCACTGGCTTGGTGTATCATCGAAGTTTTCGTTTCCACATTGAAAATTCATGTAACTGGTTTAACGTTAAGTGGACATAATGCAAGTTATTATTACAAACGAAAAATATTGGAATTTAAAATTTGGAGATAATCTTTTTCAGAGAGATTAGAGATAATTTTTCACGTGATTTATATTTTTTTCAGAAATATTACCTGTGCTGATATTTACTAAGATTAAGAAAACGATTAATTGAATTGTGATTCAAGAATTTGTAATAATTCCATATAAAGGGGAAATATGTATATATAAAACACGATATTAAAAAAAAAACACAAAATGGGAAAAACGGAACATTTTGACCGTTAATATAGATATTTAAAACAGCGTATTTTTTAGCATTACAAATACGATTACGTAAACAGCAAGTGACAGGGCAATGATGCTAATAAAGATGAAAATCAGGTCAAATTGATCGTCTTTCATTTATTTCATGAAAAAGGAAACAATTTTATACTTATATAATAAAATGAAATTTTGCGATGTGTACGACACCGATCGATTCATGTAAACATATTAAAAATGTAAACATATTAAAAATGTAAACATATTAAAAATGTAAATGATTTAAAACGCCGCTATGATCAAACATAGTTAGTACAAAACGATCAATACTTGTTAATATCCGTGCAACGCGTGATATACTGTACAAACGCACAAGCTTTCGCGACATAACTGTATAGAGAGATGAAAAGGAGGTCGGTTTAAAAGGAAAACTGCGTGCATAGTCTCCACGTTATCGCAAGAAATTTCTGTTATTTACATTTATTAGCGGGCTCGTATCTGCATAAAGTAAGCGTCTCGCAAATGCGGCATGTAGCGTGTCTTACCTTCTCTATTATGCACACGAGATTTATGATAGACCCTACGTCGACGTGATGCTCGTCGCTTCCTAATATAAACGCCTCTGGTATCACTATATTTAGATTGACAAAGTGTGACAGTATCCCTGCACTTCTCGAGACCTGCAAAATAAAAAATACAGCAGCTGTGAATTATTTTGCACAAAAAATTAAATATAACGTTTCATATAATGCGAAGAAAATTTTCATGTAAAAAGAATCAGATTATACAATTTTTTTTTCTCATTCTAATTAAAAAATGGCAAAATTCAATAAGATTGTTCGATAAAGTATTTGGAGTAACTATAGAAAGAAAATTTAAGAAAGAAACGTGATATTTGAATTCTTACAATTCATTTTATTTTAACTTCGTAAATAATAATAATATGCATACAGTAATACATACGCACATTGGATCAAAACAAATCATAAAGGTAAAATGAAAATATTTCTGTTGAAATATCAGACAGTCTCATATATAGTAGCTCCTACACAAAAGCAAAAGACTAAAAATATTATTGACTAAAAATATCAAATATCTTTGATACTTTTCAACAAATTGTGACAAATAAATTAATTAATGTTCATCAATTATAGCATCAAAAACTTCGTTAACAGTCATATTCACGTATTTAAGTCGTGGCAAAAACTCATTATTTGTTTTAATTTTTTAAAATAATGAGTACTTTCGCTAACTGTCGCGATTTGAAAATACTTTACATACTTTCGGTCAGAGCCGAATATTGTATGCTTCAAAGTATGCAAACGCACAATGCGAAAGCTGAGTGAGCATTAATTCAACGGGTTTCGAGTACATGAAAATCGGCTTATCGACAACTTTGTTCGAAAATGTTGTAACCTAAAATACCAGGTTTTTCAGTGCAGTCCTTTAAATATTCAACGTAAAACGGAGTGCTTTCCAGGCAATGTTTCAATCTTTTTCACCAAAAAAATCTTGAAATAGATGAGTTTAGAATATATAGCATATATATATAAATTAAATATGTATAATTTTGCTTTAATAAAAATTTAAAGTGCTCCACTCTGTTAATAATTAAAAAATTCTCAGTTTTATAATTTTTTTCATTATCCTGATCTATAGTGACATTTAGTTGCATAAAATGTATGATAAAAATATATTATCTCAGTATTATAATCAATATGAGAAAAGAATCAAGAGAAAAAAGAATATTATATCAATCTCTCTTTCTAGTCTTCTCAACCATGAAAAACAGAAAAGAATTATGTCACGACATCAATGAAATTATTATTGTATACCGAAATTATATATACCGAAAAAATATCACAAAACGTGAATAAAATTATTACGTACCTAAATTATATATGTACCGAAAGCTCTGTTCTCAAATTTTACATTTCCCTTATATAACTTCGCTAAAACATCGTAAACGGAATATTATCGCTGCACTGTTTTCTTCATCTTTCGGTGATATACGAAAAACGACAGTGGCCTTTTTTTTCGAGCGCATTTGTTCGCGAAAAATCCATCCCTCTATCCTTCCTGAGTACCGTGGGATGTACGCCGGATATACGTATGTCGTTTTAGTGCGCTGGGATGCTGCAGTTTGCAGTTGCAGCGAACTCCGCAAGTCTCCGGGAAAGTTTGCTGCAGGACAATGGTCTCCGTAGGTAGGTAGGTATACGTAGGTAGATAGATACGCCGCGCTCATAAAAAAGCATTATGCGAGTTTGAGAAGTGTATCGTTCCGCTGCCAACTTGGACGAGCGCCGGTCGCCTCTGACGCGCAGAACTTTCTTCTTTCTCATCCCGATTCACTGTGAGCGGCGCGCCGAACTGCATCCTCGCAAATGCGTCTCTGCGCGTCGTGCGGCTGTACGGGCGTCGCGGTAAAAATGTCACCGCGGATAAATATACAGTCGGATGCTGGCTGATGGTATTTTTTCTTTTTCTTTTTTTTTTTTAAACGTTATATGCGAGCACCTTCTGGCCACGTATACATCGCGGTTATGAAACGTCATGAAACGCCTGGCTGCTCTCGCTGTTCTCCGCTGCTCCTCCTTTCTTCATTTTTTTCGTTTTTAGAAAAATACGCGGCGGAGAAAGAGAGAGGGGGGGGGGAAGAGAGAGAGAGAGAGAGAGAGAGAGAGGGAGAGAGAGAGAAAATCTCGACTCGTACGCGCGCATCCGCCATTGTCGTACGCGGGTGTATAATCGCATTAATAAAACAGTATATTCTATGGACGACGCGTTATAATAGTGGCGCAAAGTCTTGTGTGCTTTTGCATGACAAAGGATGAAATTGACAAGCGCTGATGCTCTTGTTGTCACGGCAGCGGTGGATGGGTCACTCCGCGGTACAAAAGAACCGTGAATAGGAGACGAAAGCCCAGTTAATTAAATCCCCGTACGTTTAACTGTCTTGAAAAATCTGTTGTCCGGTAAAATGGTGTATCTCTCGGCTATACACTTGGACCACAAACGATAGCGATAAATTGTCATTTCCCACGGCTAAGTATAACAGCATTTTTTAATCAAGTGATATTTCTATTATCGCGTTTTTTTAATTAATTTTTCTCGATTTCCTATTGTATTTTGATTAAAAATTTCTCGCCGTTTGAGAAATTCTTTTCGCTCCTGCCAGTAAATTTAAGATTAATTTTATAAGAATATATATATATATATA